>NC_045699.1:17747252-17934822 GCF_009834535.1 Camelus ferus
GTAAGAGACAACAGTGGCTCAGAGTGGTATTGGAAACACTATCGAAAAACAGTTCTCGAGTATTTAGCTACGTCATTTTTCCACCCTGCCCCAAATGTTAAGTAAATGTTGAGTAAAATGCCAACATATAAAACAGAGAACAGAGAAGTAAAATTTGCCTAGACGAAGTAAGGATGAAGGCTGAGGCCTTGGTGCTCAGCCCCCTTGATCATCCAGGTCTACTTTGTGGTGGTCCTCAGGACTCTAGAGGGACATAAAAGAGATTCACATTTGTCAGGAGATGGACAAGGGTGATGGGCTGACCACAAAGGAGTACAGGGAGATCTTCAGGGTCAGAGAACTGTTCTTATTTTGACCGCGGTACTGATTGGACAAACGTATTCACTTCTCAAAATTCATAGAACTGTACACTAAAAGGGGAGAAGCCTGCTTTATGTAGATTACAACTCAATACAAATAAAATGTAAAACACACAGTTTGAAATCACTACTTTCAGAACATGCACCTCTCAAATATTCACCTCCAAACACCTATTACCCTCTGTACACTTGTTTGTCATTATCATTCAAAATCCACTCATCCCTTTATCTTTCCTGTTTCTATCAATATTACCCCATCAATACTGCAGTCACCCAGGTTTGAAATGTCTGATTTATCCTGGACTTCTCCCTTGCCCTCCACTCAACGGCCAACTCTACCTCTGAAATGTTTACTGTATTTGTCCCTACTTTCTTCCTCACTGGTTTGGTCCTGCCTTGATTATTGAGGCCACCTAAGTGATCTTCTAACAGCGTAAAATCTTTCCTCCTTCTGATACATCCTCAATGGTGCTGCTACTATTACATTAACTCAGAACTTCTTTTCAAAAACCTTTGATGGCTTGTTAAAGAATAAAGCCCAAATTCCTTTGGGCTCTGTTCAAAGTATTTTAGAATCAAAAGTACACCATTTATTTTAAGAAATAACTTGTCGTGTAAGAACTCTGCTGGCTAAGATCCTCAGCCAATTTCCCCATTTGAATTTCTGCTCCTCTCTTTCATTTAACCTGTATTCTGGCTGACCTGGGTTATAAACCAATTCCCAAGCCTGCTCTATACTCTACAGGACCTTTGCATTCACTGACTGCTTCCACTGCTTTGAATGCCCTGTTTTCCTATCTCTACTTACTGAAATAATTTCTCCCATCCCTATACTTCTGGTGCGCTATATGCCTCTCCTGTAATACTCAACAGATTCCATCTTGATTATTTGTGTATGGACCTTAATCTCATACAATCCTAAAGGCAGAGATCATTTCCTGTTCATCCCAGAATCCCTCCCATGGAACTCACAGTAAGTTTTCACTTATGTAACTGCTGAATTTAACGAAATTAAATGTACAGTATTTGCTTTAAGACAAAATCTTGTCATGTGAAAACCATGCTACTATAAACAAGTAATGACAGAAAGTTATGATGTGGGAAAAAAACACAACATTAGAAAACTTTTTTTAGTAGGCACAGTTAAACTCAAACGCAAGTTGTTGAGGATATATGAAATTTTATGAAATATGTCCAAAATGTTTTGGCTAGGAAATGTTTAATTCCAGACAGAAACACCGTGAGTGACAAGGCAAAATTTTAAAGAGGGTATTGTAAACTTTATATTTTGAAATTTCCTAAAATTTTAAATTTGTATCATACAAGTTCTAATTATGTACACTTAGAATACTAGCTCAATAGATAATATCCTGCTTAGAAACACAATTCACAAATATAAGGGGAATGGTGAAAGAGAATGAAAAAGAAGAGCTTGTTCCTTCATGGACACATGTTTTTCTTGAAGGGACTGCTTGGCCACCTAGTTAGATAATTTACTGTTCAGAATACATTGCTCAGAAATTTGGTAATGTTTTCTGCCTCCTGGGTGATGGTAATAAATGTAATTATTCATGTATAAGAAAATTCCCATTTTAACAGCCCTTCATTAAATAATTTGCATCCAGTAAGACAAGCTTTGGTGAGGTTGTTCAACTGTAAAACTGGAATGAGGTAAGGTAGATCAGCATGTAAAAATCAACAGGTAAAGAGTTTGCTACTCATTTTAAAACCATAGCGTCACAAAGTAAAGCATTTTCATGCTTTCCAGATGTACATATTATTATCAAGAGAAAAAAAAATATTTAACTTCAGTTGCTACACAGACACACCGGTTCTGAGCCACTACATTTGGTCTATGATATACACACACTCCTCCCACATTTCCAGAAGAAAAACCATTTGTACTTAGTGTTAGAGACCCCCAAAGCCACTCAATGTCCCATTATTTATAAATAAGAAATAATTGGCTTCAATTTTCTGTCAGTAGTAATCTTGTTTGCACAGAATAATTTTTTGTTATTCCTGCCCCCTGACAAATAGTGATTGGAAGATGAGAAGGGAAGGCTTGTGGAGGACACATTTTTAAAGCAAAATGACACATTGCTTTGTAGGTGCTTTCTGGACATTTAAAACTCTCTCTCTACTCCCTCCCTGCCTCCCTCTTTCTCCTGCTCAGTCTCCTCCCCCCCACCACCTCCTCTTTCCCATCAGGATAACATTAGCTTGAAAGCTGACAATTCAATCACATCTCAAGCAACCATTTACTCTGTTATTTAATAGGAAGGGGGAAAACCCTGTTACCATAACAACTCACATCACATGGTAATTACGGAGTCTCTAAAATACAGCAAACCATACTTTTTTCACAGTGTTTTCTAAGGGGAATGTGTAATAAGCAGATACCACTTCCCCCAATTATTATTCAGAATTTTCATCTAACTGTTTTATAGTGCATGAATGCTAACCTACTCCATGCTTTTTTTTTTTATAGGAAATAGGTGTTTAAATAAAGAAGGAACTGAAAGAAAAGGGCAAATACTCTCCTTACATTTCAAATGATGGGTTATATGCCATGTACTTTGGGGCATCTGGGGGGAAAAAATTTAAAGAAGGAAGAAGAAAAAAATTAATTTATAAGGCAAAACAACTCCAATGGTCAATTTCAAAAGAATGAAAGAAGAAAAAAGATTTCATTCAGAGCAGTGCTGTCAGTAAGCCCGATGAGGTCTCTCTGAAATAAAAATGAAAAAAGAGCTCATTACCTAATGCTGAGGCAGAAATACGGTTGGATAGCAGCAGCTGGATCAGGAAAATCTGCATGTGCCCAAAGGTGGAGGAGATAATGAAGCAAGTCTGCCATTCTCATCCAAGGGCAAGTCAGTGTCATCCAATTTAGGAGTGAGTGTCATGTCAGAGATAAAAATGCCAAAGGATGACAAGACAGGCAGCAAGTTTCAGGGAAGGAAACTGTCATCCACCTTCAGCTTCCTCAACAACAGGAGCCAAGTTAGTCTCAGGGTGAGAGGAAGGAGGTATAAATCAGGGCGGAAGAGGACAGTCACGTGAGCTTGGAGAAGCCCTAGTGGATCTGAAATGACCCCTGGTTGTCCCCGATACAAAGCAGCAAACAGAGAGGGGGCACTTCAGTTTTAGAGAAGTCTAAACAGGACAGCGATTATGTCAGGTCAAACCCAAATCAGACTAAGTTCTCTGAAGTCTTCCAGAAGTATAACATGGCAGAGTTTCACTTTAAGAAAAGTCAATGAAAAAAGAAGCTTTTAGAAAGAAGGAGATGATAGAACACTTTCCAAAAGAATTCATCACAGATTAAATAGCTAGTTCTCCATGACACTGAAAATACTTGATTTAACTAATACGGTTAGTGAGAAATACTGACAATTACATAGAGCAAAATACACTTCAAAATACGAAAAGCAGAGCACTTGGACATTCAAAACTAAGTTCTTTTACCCATTCATTCACTCACTCACCTATCTATAGTTGTAGACATTAAGAAGGCCACAGAATATCCTATACGTACACATAATCTTTGGCGGGGGAGTGGGGAGGCTAAACCATATAAGTGAATAACAACACAAACAGTACATAAGAGCTTGTTCAAATGACAATAATGTCATTTCTTGGGAAGACTTCAACAATATTCTATTTGCCACCAATTTAATAACAACATTTCTGGAAAAAGGGGACGATCCTGCTAAATGCACATATAAAGTATAAGACACATCCAAGTTTCAAAAGGATTAAAGTCGTTAATTTAACAAACATTTATAAAGCGTCTACTAGGTGCCAGGAATACTGAGCACTGGAGCTACACATGACCAAAACAAACTCCATGATTTTATGAAGTTTACACTTTAAAAAAAGGAGCTAGACACTAACTGTCATATATGCTGTGCCACCCAAATCCCCACTTCAGGATTAGTAGGGATGGATGGATGGATGAGTAAGTAGTCTCATAGACTAAATAAATCGAATTTATAGTCATAAACATTCCTAAAGAAAACTCCAAGTCCAGAGGTTTCACTGGAAAATTCTACCAACCACTTAAGGGAAAACTATTTATAAGGATAGCATATCAGACAAAGATTTTATAAGGAAACTACAGAACAGTATCCCTCATAGATGCACAGATGCAAAAATCCTTAACAAAATGTTATTAGCAAATCAAATTCAGCAATATATAAACAGGATACTACATTATAGTCAAGTGGAGTTTACCCTAGAAATGCAGATTTGGTTCACATTAGAAAATCAAACAAAATAATTTATCATATCAACAAACTGAAAAAGTATATAATCATTTCAATAAATGTAGGAAAAAAAACCCATGTGACAAAATTCAATATCTATTTGTGATAAAAACCATTAGCAATTTAGGAATAAAAGGAAGCTTCATCAACCTAATAAAGGATATCTACAAAATCTCTATACTAAAATAAACTAAATATATCATATTCAATGTTAAAACACAGAATGCTTTCCCCCAAGACTGTGAACAAGAATGTTTGTTCTCACCACTCCTATTCAAAACCATACCAAAGGGCCCTAGACAGCACAAGCAGGCAAGAAAAAGAAATAAAAGGCATACATATCAGAAAAAAAAATTAAGACAATCTCTATTCATAGACAACATTACAATGAAAAACAAAAAGACCCTACAAAAAAGCTGTAAGAGCATATAAGAGGGTTTAGTAAAGCTATAAAAAAAAAAAAGTATCAGTTATATGTTACATTCTAGCAATGAGCAGTTGGAAATTAAGACAAACCAAAAAAATTGTCTAATTCCACTAGCATCAAAATACTTAGAGATATGCAATACTTATTAAATTTAACAAAATATGTGCAAAATTTATAAAAATAAAATGATAAAACATTGACCTAAAATAATGGAAAGATACATTTTGTATATGGGTTGAAAACCTCAATATTATGAAGACGTCAGTTCTCTCCCAAATTGATCTACAGATTCAATGCATTTCTAACCAAAATTACAGCAGGCTTTTTTGTAGTTTCTCAAAGTTGATTTAAAATTTATATGGAAAAGCAAAGGGCTTAAGACAGCTAAATTTAAAACAAAACTGGGGGACTCATATTACTTGATTTCAAGACTTACTATAAAGCAACAATAATTAAACTTTGTGGTTTTGATTAATGTCTACACACTGAGATCAATGGAACAAAATTAGGTACAGAAATAGACCTATACATACATGGACAAATAATTTTTTGACAAAGTTGCCTGGGTGAAGAAAGGATGGTATATTCAACAAATATAATTCACACCTTATAAAAAATTAACTCAAACAAAAATGGGCTAAAATGTAAACCTTAAACTATAAAACTCCTACAAGAAAACTTAGGCATTCCACCAAGTGATTAATTAATAAACTATACATGATATATATTCATATAATGGAATATTATTCAGCTGTAAAAAGGAATGAACTACTGACACATACTATACTGTATATAAATCTTGAAAACATTATACTACATAAAAAAGCCAGACAAAAATACCCCACATATTGCATGATTCCATTTATATGAAGTGTACAAAATAGGCAAATCTGTTGAGACAGAAAGTGGATTCATGGTTGCTGAAGGCTGGAGAGTGAGGAGAATAGAGAGCGACTGCTAATGGGTACAGAGTTTCTTTGAGGTGTGATGAAAATACTCTAAAATTGATTGTGGTGATGGTTACACAACTCTGTGAATATACTAAAACCACTGAACTGAACACATTAAATGAGTGGATTTTATGGTATATAAATTATGCCTTATTTTTTTAATTAAAAAAGGGAGAATATGGGAGAAAAAAAGAAAACAGAAAATCCTTGGGTAAGACAAAAAGCAAGAACCATAAAAAGGAAAACTTGAAAATTGGAATTCTTCAAAACTAAGATCTGCTCTTCAAAAGACATCACTAAGCAAATGAAGAGACAGGTTATGGATTAAGTGAAAATATTTGCAAAACATATTTCTAATAGAAAATTTATATCCAGAACATATGAAGAACTCTTTTGAAAACAAAAACCAGGGTTAAAAATGGGCAAAAGAGCAGGACACTTCACGGAAGAAAATATATGAATGGCGAATAAATACATGAAAAGATGCTCAATATCAGTAGTCTTAAAAAGAACACACACAAATTAAAAACCACAAAAGGGAAACCACTAACCATTATGGCTAAATTTAAAAAACTGACCGTATCAAGCAGTAGTGAGGAGGCAGAACAATTAGAACTCCCTTACATGGCTGGTAGGCATCCAAAATGGGGCACTCACTAGAAAAAGAGTTCAGTACTTTCCTATATTCACTTAGCATATGACCTAATGATCTCACTCCTAAGTATTTATTTACTCAGTAGAAATGGGAAACAGATGTCCATACATACACCTGCATGATAATGTTTACAGCAAGCTTAGTTATAATCTGGAAAAACTGGAAACAATCCAAAGGTCCATCAATGGGTAAATTAACAAACAAATTGAAACTCTCATGACAGGCTTTTTAAAATAAAAAGACTCAGAATAAGGCAGTAATGGGAATCAAAGCAGAGTCTGAAGAAAGTTCAGCTGGAAAAATACCAAATGGACTGCAATAAAAGAAAGACTAGAAGCATGGAGAAGAGTTAGGCAATACTAGACTCATCTTGGAAAAATCCAAAGGTATTCTTTTTAATGTCTCTGCTTAAGCTGGGATGGTACAAGGTAGTTCAGGGACAGTGGAGTTTCACACTGCCTGGGTTCAGTTTCCAGGCTCCTCTACTTATGTGTGTCAAGCGCACTAACAGTACCAACCTCACAGTGTTGATATGGAGATTAAATGACTTAATACACGCACAGAAACTTTTAAAGTGCCCAAGTTGGTTATTAGCTATTATTATTGTAACCCTTATTAACTAGCTCTTAAAATTCTTATTATTTGTCAGTCTGAGAAACTGCACAACTCATTCTCTATTTTTGCCTCTTTTAAAATGAACTACAGTAAGAAGATGAATCCAAACTAAAATCCTATCATAGATTGGCA
Source organism: Camelus ferus (assembly GCF_009834535.1). Lineage (NCBI taxonomy): Eukaryota > Metazoa > Chordata > Mammalia > Artiodactyla > Camelidae > Camelus > Camelus ferus. The sequence continues at coordinate 17,754,662 of NC_045699.1, forward strand.
GAATTCTGTACAATGTGTTTTCCAATTGACTCCTAAAATAATGATCTCTTCTCAACTTTGAAATTTCCTAGGCATACTACAATACAAGCAGCAAGTATCTTAACCCACATATTTTTTCTGTTCATATCTAAGGCACACCTCCTAAGTTCTGATACCATTTGCTGAATTTCCTTGGTGTCTCCTGCAATCCCCATTAGCACTTTTTCTTACTTCTAGTCTGATGGTGACTTTTGAAATCAGACTTCCATTAATACTTAACACTTCAGTTAGCCATCTAAGTGCACAGCTTAAAAACACACAAAAAGGTACCAAATCTCTCTCTTCTTGAAACCATCTAATAAGATGCTAGGGAAAACGAAATTACCTATATTTTCCTCGCTTTTCCGAAATTAAACCTCTCTTCTTCCTAGAGAAACACGGCTCTTCCCAGATCTTTCTCCCCCTCCTTAGTTAAATAAAAACACTGTACTAGACAAAAAAGGTGCTGAACAAAATATTTACATAATTTCAATTCTAATTAAATATATGAAAGGACTGTGGGTCTCATATGATAAAAATTGGTCTTTAAAAACTGGCTATGCTAACTGGTAGCAAATGGTATGATACAGAATATAATCCAACCAAATTAGCGATACCAACATTTACAAATTATGCATCAAAATAAGATTTAAAGCAAACATACTGTAAAAGCACTAATTACTTTTAACTCAAATCCTTTACAATTTTTATAATTTGTACATTTTCATTTATAACTGGTAGATAACTTATTATATCTAAATTATACAAAATAAACCTCTTTGCTGTGTTTTGTTTTGTTATTCATTCAAATATTTTAATTTTTATACACTATTTAAATTGTATACATTTTATGAATAACTGTCATAAAATTTTTAAAAACAACAACAAAAACACAAATTTCCCAAATACTTTCCAGTTCCCCTCATCCTCTGGTATTGCTATGATCCGCAATGATCAGATTTCATGCAAATCATCTAATGGTATCACATAATTTTACTTTAAAAGGGTGCCCTAAAAGGAAAGTAAAATAAACTCTAAAACCAAAGGGTTTTTTTTCCCCTAAACACTCTTATTTACTGTTGATTCCCAACATTCACAAAATATACACATTGGTGCCCTACATACTTTCAAAGGAGTAGAATTAAGAAATAGGAAAGAATATTTCTTTAAATAATAAATTGCTATTTATTCTGAACAATGGAAGTTAAACACTGATGAAATAAACCAAAATCCTAGATACTACTCCCTAAAAGGCTAGGCAGTAGGGGAAGCATGCCAGTTTTTTTGAGAAACACATCAAAATATTTTAGTATCCAGTTGGGTCAACTATTTTGCTTGTCTTTTAAGGCAACTTACATTAATTATGATTAAGAGAAAAATAATTTCCAAACATACACTAAATTTCATGGGCCCAAAGTGAAGGAGGGAATCCCCAAAACATATACAAGCAAGAAGAACCTGTTACAAAGTATGGGAAGGCACCCACCTCATGCACTAGAGCCAGCGAGGTCTGCTTGAAACTTCGCCCTCTACTGGCCATCAGTCGATTCAATGGTTTGCCATCTTTACTCTGATATGTTGAAATATCATAGCAAAATAACATACCACCTTTAAAAAAAGAAGAAACTTATAAAACCATTCCTTACGGGAAAACTTCATTAAGTTCTCAGTAATCCAAATTCAATCAATCTGGATAGAGATATTTAGAAATTAAAAGAACTTGCTATGCAAATTATGATTTTTAACTGTTGGTGTCAGGAAAGAAAAAAATAGAAAAGATACAAGAAGTTACCAGATTGAAACTACCACTTATTTACAAGCCTTACTCATTTGTAAATAAATAAGATGTGAATTGTAAATTTTATCATTTAAAATTTTGTGAACTGTTACTTCTAGAGGCTCTAAACTCTTTTTTAAAACTAAATCTCAATTACAGAGAAATGCTTGCACAAGTCAGTCTTCGTGAACTCCAGATAACAGGGGTTCCTTTAGTTTATACCCACAAGTGGACGAGTTTTCCCTCATACCTGAACTCACATACATTCAATCTCCCTTTTTTCCTCCCTCTTCCTTCTCTAATTCTTCTCCCAAAACTAAGTTGAATTTACAGCATCAGCTGGCCCCCAGTGGCATTTGAAAAGCAAAAGCAGGCAGCCAAATGCTAGACTATGAGTTAGGGTAGTCTTGGAAACTGAGTAATTTTGAGCCAATGAGAAGACATATTCAAGGACTAAGATAACTTAAAACAGAGATGATTACGTTTTAAAATATCTCTTCCTGAAGTATGATATAAGGAAAAGCACACATGTCATAAGCATCCAGCTCAATGAATTTTCATAAACTGAATGAACATATGTAATCAGCACACAGATCAAAACAAAACATTATTAATATCCCAAAGTCCTCTCATGTCTAATTCCAGTCACATCCACCCCCACCCCAAAGGTAACAATCTTCCAGCAACCCTTTTGCCTTCTTTGGTAATTTAGGTAACTAGAATTAGGCTGTATATACGCTTCTATATCTGGCTTCTTTCACTCAACATAATCGTTAAGAATCATTCATATTGTTACTGGCAGTTGTAGTATATGCATTGTCATTACTGAATAGTACTCCATCATGTGACTATACCATTATTTATTTATCCAGTTTACTGTCAACAGGTATTTAGATACCTTCCAAGTTTAGGGCTACTCAATGCTGTTTATGCTGCTTGGGTAATAACTAGGTAACTGGGTATAAATTTGTTCAGTACCAGTTTTCCAAACTGGTTGTACTAACTTACATTCCCAGCAGCAGCTTTAGTTGCTCCACATATTTATCAGTATTTCATATTACCCATCTTTTTTCATTTTAGCCATTCTGTTAAGTATGTCATGGTATTTTACTGTGGTTTTAATTTGCATTTCTTAGATGTCTAATGAAGTTGGCCATCTATTCATATGTTCATTGGACATTTGAATACTCTCTTTTTGAAGGGTAAGTTCTTTTTCCTGTTTTTCAATGAGTGCCTTTTCCTTATTGATTTGTAAAAATTCTTTATATATTCTAGATACGAGTCCTTTATCAGATATACGTATTATAAATACCTTCTCTCATTCTGTGGCTTGCCTTTTGACTCTCAATGGTGTATTTTGATTAACACATGTTCCTAATTTTAATAGAATTTGTTACTTTTAAAAACTAGAACTTTTAATTATAGGATCATTTGTTGAAAAGTTCATCCCTTTTCTCCACAACACTGCAGTGTCACTTTTATAACAAATCTGGTGACCTTGTATGTGTGGGTCTGTTTCTGGAAACCCCACATTCTTCCATTGGTCAGTTTGTCTATCCTTGCACCAATACCATACTGTCAATTATGGTGACTTAATAACAGGTCTTGAATTTGGTAACGTGTATCCTCCTACTTTGTTTTTATTCTTCAAGATGACCTTAGCTATTCTTGATCTTCTGCATTTCCTCATAAATTTTACAATCAGCTTGTCAATTTCCAAGGGATATTGACTGGGATTGGGTTGAATCTATATGCTAACTTGAAAAGAACTTATTTTTACAACATGGAGTCTTCTAGTCCATAAATATTGTAAATCAATCCATTTAGTACCATTTCTTTAATTTTTCTCCATAATATTTTATAGCTTACAGTATAAGGGTTTTACATACTGCTTGCTAAATTTATTCTTGGTACTTGATGTTTTTTGATGCTACTATAAATGGTATAATTTTTAAATTTCATTTTTTGTTATGGTATGTAAAAATAAATAATTGATTTTTATATATTGACCTCTGTATGTATGCAGTAACCTTGCTGAATTCATTTTTTAATCCTAATTAGTCTGTAGTTTTGAGTTTTCTACATACACAATCACAACAACAGCAAATAATGACTATTTTATTTCTTCCTTTTTAATCCTTATGACTGTTAATTCTTTTTCTTGGCTAGTTATGGCCTAGTTATGGCCTCCATCATGATACTGAATAATACTGGTGATAACAAGCATCCACATCTTTTTCCCAATCTCAAGGAGCAGAAGTTTCATTATTTCAGTATCAAGTACAGAGATTGCATTGTAGATGTTCTTTATCAGAATAAAAGAAGTTCCCTTCTATTCATAGCTTAATGAGAGAGTCTTTTTTGTATCATGAATAGGAGCTAAGGTTTTCAAAGGCTATTTCTGTATCTATTGCATCTATTGAGGTCATCTAAAGATTGTACTGCCTTATTCTATTAATCTAATAAATTATATTGATTTTCAAATATTAAATTAACCCCTTGTATGTACTGCTGAATTCAATTTTCTAACATTTTGGGGGGATTTTCACAACTATGTTCATGGAAGACACTGGTTTGTTATATTCCCTTCTTGTACTTGGTACAAGATTATGCTGATCTTATCAAGAGTGTTCCTTTTTTTTTTTATAATTTTCTGTTAGAGTTTATAGAGACCATTATTATTTCTCCCTCAATTTTTTTGAAGAATTCACCAAGGAAGCCATCTACACCTAGGGTATTCTGTGTGGGAAGGCTATTACAGATTCAATTTCTTTAATGCAGATCAAAGTGTTCATATAGTCTATTCCTCCTGTCAGTTTGCAGAGTTTTATATTTTGACATCTCATCTAATCTGTGAAAATTGGCTAAAAGTTCTTTATAATATTCTTTAATTTTTTGAATGCTGTAGGGTCTGAAGTGGTGTCTCCTTTGCTGTTCCTAATATAGGTAATCTATATTTCTCTATTTTTTTTGTTCAGACTTACCATGGCTTTATCAATTTTGTTAAACTTTCCAAAAAAATTAACTTTTGGCTTTGCTGATTTTCTTTATTTTATGTTTTTTATTGTCCTGATTTTTATTTTTCTTGTTATTATTCCATCCTTTATCATTTATTTAAGCTAGTTTATTTTTTTTTCTAAGTTTCTTGAAATGGAAGTTTAAATTATTATTGTTTTCCTTATTTCTTTTTTCAATATATGTATTAAGGGTATAAATTTCCCACTAACACTGTTTTAGATACATCCCACAAGTTGTATTTTGACATATTTTCTTTATCATTTAGTTCAAAATATTTTCTAATTTCCATTTTGACTTTTTTCTAGCACTTTTTCACTGTATACTTGACAGTGCTTGAAAGAACCACAGAAATTCTAAATGATGGTTTTCTTTTATCAGAGAGGAGTTTCTCCTCTGTTAGAGAGAGTGAAGGACTGATGATCTCAATTTATTCAGGGATTTAACTGAGTTAGGCTGAATTATAGCTTTGATAAATCTCAGTCCACCTCTGGTTCAACCCTGTTCCTAGGACAGCCTCATCAAGATTTTCAACTGACAGTCTAGTCAGTCCTTGACTCCACAATACAGAAAGATTATAGAAAATTCAGATCTGTCCTTGGAGGTTTTCAGCTTAGCTTTTAACTTCCCATCCCATAAAGCTTCAAAATTTGACAAATATTTTAAGGGAGAAACAGGCTGTGTGTTTGAAGGCCCTCAAGTCCCCAGTTTTGTCACTCAGGTTACCACATAAATGTCAAGATCTCTTTTGGTTTCTTTGCCTCCTGTACCTCTTGTTACAGTCTAGCCTGAATTTCAGTCTCTAGCTGAGGCCAGAATTAGTAAGTGTATCCAGGTAAAAGAGCTGTAGATTGTCAGTATTCATTCACTATTTGTGCGCTTTGTTTTCAGGCCCATTCTCCTAACCAGTCTTTATTTCCTAAGCACCACAAGACTGGAGATTTCATGGCCTCTCAGAAGCATCAGCCTAGTTCTTTTAACTTTCAATGCAAACTCAAAATTCATTAAGTATATTATGAGGAAAACCTCCAGCTTGTCACCTGTATTAGTCAAACTCTTCAGAGAAACAGAACCAACAGGATATAGATATACAGATAAGCAAGAGGAGACTTATTAGGGAAATTGGCTCTTAAGATTATTGAGGCTGAGAAATCTCACAATCTGTTCTCTGCAAACTGAAGAATCAGCAAAGCCAGTGGTGTGATTCAGTCTGAGTCAGAAAGCCTGAGAACCAGGGGCACCAAAGGCCAAAGGCATCAGAAGGTGGATCTCACAGCTCAAGCAAAGAGAGCCAATTCACCCTTCCTCTACCTTTTTGTTCCATTCAGGCCTTCAATTGATCGAATGTTGCCCACCCACATTGCTCAGGGTGGATCTGTTTTACTCAGTCCACTGATTCAAATGCTAACCTCTTCTGGAAGCACACTCACAGACTCAGAAATAATGTTTCCCGGTTATCTGAGCATCGCTTAGCCCAGTCAAGATGACACATAAAATTAATCATCACATTACTCTAGTCCCATGAAACCACTAAAAGCTTCACCGGTTTCTCTATCCTCCAAGAGGCCCCTTCCTGGGTCAATCACCAATCTTAGCCCACAGCCAGAATCAGTGAATATTCCCCATAGGAAGGTGGGGGGATCCATGGAGGACAATCTAAAATGGTCTCCCCATTCTGTAGTTTTAGTCTGTTCTTTGTTTTATCTTACCTATGTCTTTGCTTCTACATTTCTCCAATGGCTATAAAATGAGATTTATTTTTTCATCTATCCAGCTGTGTGTTTAGATGTTAGCAGCAGCAGCAGCAATGCCTTGCCATGCCCTATCACATCCTACTTGAAGAAGAAGTTAAATTATTACATTAAAAACCTGTACCTTGATACCAAGTAGTGTGCTTACCTGCAAGGCCAGGTTTCAAACCTGGTTGCTTGTTTGTTTCATACATTTTTAACATAAAATTGGGGATTCCTGCTACAGTCTTTCCTTGGTCTAAGCGGGCACCTCCTTTTAATGCAGAGTGATACACGCCACGGGGCATATTCACCATTTCCTGCTTCACGAGAGATGTAAAAAATTCTTCCAAAGCTGAAAGAGATAAAAGGAGATCAAAAGTAGAGTAAATACAGTATGCTAGAATAGAAACATTCGTTCCTAACTCATATATACACATACACACAACAACATAGCTATATTTCAGGCCAAATTTCACAAAGTGAGAAAAGAACTCTTGATTCCCATCCCTTTCTTACTCTTCCCCAAGTCAGATCACAGCACCCAGTTACTCAAGCTTAAGAACTTAGTCATTCTCAATTCTTCTCTTTCTCACACTTCTTACATGTAATCCATTAGCAAGTCCTTTTAGATCTACTTTCAAAAATATATCTCAAATACACCCATTTCTCTCCATTTTCACTGCTACTTGCTCAGTCATCATCTTCTCTCTTCCTCAACTGGATGAATTTAAAAACTCGTTTCTTGGTTTCATCTCCTCATGACTGCTCCATACAAATCATCCTCTTCCCAGAAGCCAGAATTTTATGTTACTCCCTTCCCTAACATCTTCCAGTGTTTTTTCATTGTACATAGAATGACATCAGAACTTCCGACAATGATCAAGGCTTTCTGTGATCTAGCCCCTGCCTCTCCCTCTGGCCTCATCTCTACCACCCGTCCTTCCTTTCTAGCTATATTAAAGGCACGCTTCCATATGGCCTTTTCCCCACTCGAACTCAAAGTTCACATCTAAGTCAAGGCCGCTGCACTTGCTCTTCCTTCCCCCTGGAACACACTCGTCCCTGATTTCCACATGCCTGGCTCCTTCTTGTCATTTAGGTATTTTCAGAGAGGCCTTTCATGACTATCCACCATCCTGTAGTAATATCAGTACACTTTTAAAAAAAAATTAATCCATTATTTCTTTGCTTGTGCTCCTTCTAATTAAGCCCAAGATCTTTGATTTGATATCTTTACTTACTATAAGGTAATACAGTAATGTAGGATCAGAAATCAATAGGATATCCAAACAAAACACTTGATTTAATACTATAGGTTTATATTCAAGTGTTATTTTCCTAAGATCCACTAGAGGTTGCCCAATGCAGAAACAAAAACAACAAAAAATTAAAGCTAAACAAATCATATGGAAAACCAAAAAGGAAACCACTACATGTGCCTCTTATTATAGGAACAAAAAGCAAGAGTCCACCTACCTAAACTGGAATTTCATTCAGAAAAGATCTGAAAGTCTTCTTTAAATTACCATGATTAAATTAAAGGCAGCAAGTGCTTGCTGGAACATCTATTATGGGCCTAGTTCAGTCATTCCCATACAGAACCTTCCTGGGTGTAACCAAGCTTATCCATTCAAAGCCCAGAGAACATCCGCGTAGGATGTTTTCCACTTGTCCCTCCAGATTCATCCTCTCAACCCTACTCTGTGCCCTGCAAGAATAACGTTTCACAACTGCATCACCAGTTTCCTTTATCCTCTGGCTTTTGGTTGGTTTCATCCAACGGAAGACACTCATAGGAGATCAAAGGGTAAAAACAAAGGTCAAGGCATATACTCCCCAGAAACCCTCCTGCAAAACTGTTCCAGGTTGCCTGCACCCCTCTTTTGAAGGTCCTGGCTCCCCTTAGGCAGTCCTATTTATGACATAGATACTCTCTCTCATTCTCCTAACTGCTACCTCCCCTTACCTCTTTAGGCTTAGGGACATTAACCATTCTGAGATGATTCAACATTGCTTATGAATTTCCTTTAACCTTGAAACACGTCTTTAAGCTGTCCCTTTATTAAACTCTCAATTACTCCCTCTGAAATTCCTGTGAAGACCCTGATCAATACATCATCTAAATGAAAAATGTGAATAATATCCAACTGCAGGTCATATAACCCAATTCCAGTCTGCACATGCACATGTATGACTGCTTTGGGCAGAGTGGGAGTACAAACTTTTCAGAATGTACCTAAGAACCAACTGTCTGTGAGGACAGAATTTCATGCTTCCTCAGAAGGGATTCTGTTCTGGTAAAACCTGATACATGTCAAGAAGTAAGTACACATCTGCACATAGACTAACCCAGGAATGAAAATTTGTCTACTTGTCAAGCTCTTTAGAGAATTAAGGATTCTCAAATAATTCCAGCCCTGAGAGAAGTTTATATGAAGGTAAAATAGCATGAATGCAACTGATATGTATGGTGCCATCTTCCCCCAGCCACTAAGCTAGCCACTAGGAATTTTTTCCATTGTCTTTGAGCCTTCCCCTAGTCTCTTCCTTTCAGATGACCAGGTGAGGATTAGAAAAGAGTTGAAAATGTGTAGGACACATAGTATCAGATACAAATTTTTAAAACAAACCAAATGTCCTTCAACAGATGAGTGAATAAAAAAAACATTGTGATATATTTTATAATGTAATACTACGCAGCAATAAAAAAGAACATAGAATTGATACAGGCAACTATTTGGATGAATCTCAGACACTATACTAAGTGAAAAAAAAAAAGAGCTAATCCTCAAAGCTTACATACTGTACAGAAAAATAAACTGGTGAAATCTCATTAGGTCTATAGTTTAGTTAGTAGTATTGTACCAATATGAATTTCCTTGTTTTAATAATGAACTAAGGTTATATGAGATGTTATCAATGGGAGCAGCTGGGTGAAAGTACATGCGAACTCTCTGAACAATTTTTGCAACTTCTTGTAAGTCTAAAATTTATTTTAAAATTCAAAAAAAATTTAAATCAATACCAGTAACATCCCTATTTAAAATAATGCAAATTACTGGATTTACTTTGCAGCTTCTTCTATGTTTACTTGAGAGGAACCAAGAGGAGAAAAGGGCTAGGATTTTCTTACACTCAGTGCAATCCAGTTTTCTACCTGTTGAACCTAGAGATCTAATATATGTCATCCGCCCTGTACCTTTTAGGATATACATTCCTAAGGCTGGTGCTTTTTTCCCTGGTTCTTTTTCTGAGTTCTCCAGTAACAGAGGGAAAGTGAGGAACAGAAAAATGAAGAACTTTGCTCACGGTGACACGGTTTGCCAGAGACAGCCAGCCTCTAGATCACTCATCTGACTTTAATTATTGAATTTTTCTCAAATAGACACAATTGTTGATCTCAAACCCTCCCCTTCTTTCTCAAGGAAAGACACCAGCAACCATCAAGTACAAACAACGCAGAAGAGCCAGTTAACGGTCACCTCAGCACTGCTAATACCGGGTGAACAGAAACAACAGCACATCTCAGGCAACAAACATCTTCCCCTTTCTTCTGATACCACAAGACTGGGGTGAGGAATCCATGTAAGAGGGAACAAAGTCATTAAAAAAGCGCAAGAGGACTGCTAACTCTAAGGTTATCTGGGGTACAGGAGGACTTCGGATAACCAAAGGCTTTCTCCTTTCTTGGACTCACTATTAACTTCAAGGTAGGTCCTAGACTGTGAAGAGCCTTAAGGTAGGATGTGGGGATGAACAGAAGAAAGGAACAGGGAACAAACCTTGTTCTGCACATGAGGAGAAAAGAAAAGATCAACTCTACATTAAACTGTTCAGTTTTCTCTAGTGAAAGCAGACAAGGATTTGGGACAAGAGCTTTGCCTAGCAATAAACACTAGCGTATAATTTGGCTGAATTCCTCAGGAATCTCCATGTGCGATGAAGCCAGGAATAAAAACTTCCAACATTATAGACTAGTGAGATTATGACTGAGAAGATAAAGATATTTCTTGCATTGACTGAACTTAACTTTCAGAGATTAAATTTTTACATCCATGAACATTCAAGGCAGAATTGGGACAGAACAAGATAATAGATACATGCTTGAGAAAATGTTGGCTAATACTAAATTAGAATGATTAGATAGAATGAGAATAATTTTGTTTTAATGTCAAGGTCCTGTAACTTTATATCAAAAACTGAATGATCATACAATTTAATCCAGTTTTTAAAATGTTAATGTATAGCTCTCAATTATTGGTACCAGCTTTGGAGTAATTATAAAAAAAAAATTTATAATGATAAAACTACCCAGTAAATTTGAAGATTCTAATGATCTTTTCACTTAGCTTATACAATAAGCTAAAGAACCATTTGAATCAGTGACTTAAAGCTCCAAAGCAAATTTGTCTTATAGAATAAATTTAGCTTTTGCAATGAATTTAAATGTTTCAGTGAAAATAGCTGTTTAAACTAGTTTTCCAGTTCAATTTTATTCGAGTCTAACATTTTTCAGTGTTTTGAACACCATCCCACCTCCAGCACTCCCTATAGAACACAGATAGTACATAAGCATTTAAGATTAAAGTAAGCTGTAATGTGTACACATCACAAAAGAGCACAATGAAGCAAAAATCACTGAAAAATTCTAGCTTCCCTGACACCAAATAGGAATCACCTGGTAAAACCAGAGGAGCAGTGAGTGACAACAGGTTGAGATAGCACTGAGCCAGGCACTGAAAGATCCACATCCTTTTCATCCCCCTCCTCATCTTCATCTTCATCTAGCTCATCAGGAACCTGGATTTCTGGTCTTACCTGAAATGACAGAGAAGGCCATACTAGAACATTATGTAAAATCTTTTCTTTGTCCTTTTTATGCTGAGATTCAAAAACTGGGTTAGACTCATTGCTCTAGAATGTCAAAAGACCATTAAAATTAATTTTAAAAAATCTATTCATTTTTAGATTAACTACATGGTAAACTCTAATCTTCTTCTTAGATACAATCCCAGATCCATGTAAAGAACTAATGGTAATAGAGCAAGGAAATCACCATATACCAGCCTAAACAATGATTATTATAGATAGCTAATAAAATTTTACACCATCCAACAATAAAAAGCAAACACTCACACATTCAATATATTGAACTACTATGGTCTATAATTAAACATTTGCCTTGTCTGCATACATTTTTAAAAAATTTGTAATTTCAGCCACATCTCAGTGACAAAGCTTAAAATCTTCTAAAAGAATATATAGTAGGGAATCAGGAAATTCAGAATGCTTTAGTTGACATTTTTTTAGACTTGGTAGTTTGTTGCTATAGAATATAAAACACTAAAATCTGTAATTGGTAGCTATACTTTATTGTGCATAATTTTCAGTTTGAAGATTTTTGTGGTTGTTCTGTGATTAGTTAGTTTTGTTTGAACCAAAAATCAAAAATGTAAGATTACCACTATTGTAGTTTCCACAAGATATAACTGTCAAGTAATTAATTAAATTTTTAATGCTTTCAATGACACACCGTCATATTGCCCACATAGAGATAATCAAGCATTAGGGGAGGAAATCAAAATATATAAAAGTGGTTGCTATAACCATAAAGTGCCAGAACCCAGTCATTACCATTAGCCTGTCTCCCGGAGTTATTTTTAGAAATAATTAACAATTCCTGCAGACTGCCTTCTTCATAGGTCCCCAAAGCACTGTTCCATTTAGGAGCTACACTGAGTCAGGATTCTTACAGGGGGATAAAAGAAAACAGAGAGAAAATGCTTCTCTCAAGTATAATAACCTCAACTCCAATGAAGCCTTCAACCATAACTGGTGTTCTTATCACTAGTGAAGGAGTGAAAGCAACCTGACCACCAAGCACTTTCCAAGACAAGATTTAATTCTAATTCAGTCCTGAGGATCTAATTCTCTGAGGACCCAGCGAGCCATAATTACAGAGATAACAATGATGTATGCTCCAAAGAGGGCATGCCCGCATTTGTTGATATCACTGCACACCAGAGAAATCCTGGCACATTTGCAAATCTTTCGGTTCTGACAAGTAGGCTTTTCCAAGTGTCTCTGGTCTGCATATATACTTGGAATTTGCCATGATTAGTATCATCAAGAGGTATCTTAGAGATTCTAACCAGTCCTCGTTGCCTAAAAAGTTCTAAAAAAAAAAAGGAGTTGATTCTGGGTCCATTTACTTTGTTTCCTGACTTTTTTACACATCATAGTACAAATTAAAAATAATATTTGAACAGCATACAGGGGAAAGAGACAATAAGGCTGACAGATGGAGACTACATTAATAACACCAGTTACTACACCAGTGCATCAGAACACTGGGAAGCTCTGATATACCTCATATTCACAAATGATAGGAGACTGAGGGAGGTGGAAGGCAGTGGTAAACACTTAAGCTAATATGAAAACTCAGGGATGGTGAGGATGTGGAGAAATCAGAACCCTCATACATAGCTGGTGGGAATGTAAAATGGTGCAGCCCCTTTGGAAAACAGCCTGGCAGTTTCTTAAAAAGCTAAATGCAGAATTACCATATGGCCCAACAATTCCACTCCTAGGTATATGATCAAGAGAAATGAAAATATATGGTGGATTCATCCATCTTAAGTTGTCTAATTCTGCATTCACATAATTGGACAGACACCTATATCAATTTATCTGCTAGTGGTCAACAACGTATGCCTGCACCTTACATATGCATGTATTTTAACAAACTATGGGTGTACTGCAATTTAAGTATAGATGATGTACTCTGCCTACTTATAATGGTAGGATTATTCCTTCAATTTTGCTTCTTTAAAGGTGAATTGATTCTCCTGAACCAATCAGTACTTGTTGTTAGACCTTGGTTTCATTCCATTTCCCTCTTCCTCTGTTCACCTCTTAAAGTACTTGTTCCAGCCTCCCTGTGCGAGCCCCAGGGTTCTCCCTTGGCTTGTGTGCAACAACTGATCAAGATCAACATGAGTGCAACTAAGGAAAATCAAGGGAAGTCATGTGAAAGAATGCATGTTAAAACTATAAAATGTTGGTAATTATATTAGCTACTAAAACATCCAGGAAAACTGTATGTTTAGAATACACACACACACGCACGCACATGCACACACCAACTACACCCTTCCAGTTATAGCTAAGCTTTGTGGAATAAACTTAAATGGAGACCCAAATATAAAATGATCAATGACTTTTAAAATCTGCTTTATGTTGAATATTGGAAAGCTTATCCTACAAAATTCCTCACTACAGGTTCTGAGCCAGGTAACCTTTCAACTACCTTTCTGTGTATGTAACCTATGAAAATCCAGGAGTTTGTGCATAAACAGAGGATTTTATTTGGAACACGTCAAATATCTGCATAAATTCATTTAAAAAGAGAAACAGCTTCTGATGAATGCAATGACATTCACTTAAATCAAAGTTGAACAGGTTACACCATATTAATAACAACCCAGGGTGCATAATGAGTTCTTTTATATTACTTCTAAAATTAACTCCAGAGATCAACAACATAATCATCTTAAGATCTCTGAAATAAAAAGTTCAATTTTTAAACAGTCAAATATTTTTAATGAACCCAAGTCAGAGAGAAGAGTCAACCTATATGTTTATCCATTACTGATTATTTTACCAAAAAGACAATTCTCTACAGTTTTCTGTTTATTTCATTTTGGAGGGTTGTGGGGGCACTAAAGAAGGCAGAGGAGAAAGATAAACAGCTAAAAAGACAAAGAAATACAAACTAAAAGGGAAAAATCATTCATGTCTATTTTTTAACACTGAAATCAATAGGTCCTCAAAGAAAACTTCTGACCAACTTTAGATTCACATGTTTCAAGTGGTTAAAAATAATATTTTTAAAAACCAACAAACATATGGATTCATTCACTATTCCCAGCTCATAAGATGGTCTAGCACTTAGCATACATCCAATACACAAATAAACCAATGCAATATTAAGATTCATTATCAATAATCCCACAGAACTTCCTAATGACAAACCAGTGACAAAAAAGATGAGTTAATGAATTTGGTTTTCAAATCCCTAACTCACAGGGTATCTCATTCAGCTGTACTCTCCATTGACATTTTCCATCTTACCTTAGATGTACTGTTTTAGTTAACCCTAAATCTTCCGTCTGCCACTCCTCTAATGCCTTTTGTTTTACCAGCCTGTTAGCGTTCAACAAGTTTCATAGTTTAAGTTGATACATCAATAAACAAGAAATCTTTCTACAGTAAATTTAAAGAAAGGCAGTACTTACAAAAGTGGCTGAATTATAATCCACAAATGTAACCATGTTGATAAGCATGCATTGTATCTTTTTAAAAAAGTTTTCTGCTTGAGATTCACAGTAGGCTCAGTTAAGAGATTATTTCACAGTTTCCACAAACAGAAAAAGAGAACGTGGATGTACTTTCACTGGGAAGGTACACAGGTAGCCTTCAGTTTTGCGAGTGAGCCAAACTGCCCTTGGCGCAGAGTGAGAAATCTCTGACAACAAGGAAGGATCCTAGACTTTACATTATAGGGAGTCCCTACCTGGCAGGGACTTCTGAAACAACTGCAAATCTGTTTTCCTAGAAAATGAGCCGCAGTTTCACATCACTGCCATCATCTACAAAACAGAAGTGGGAGCTGACTGGGTTGTATCCTTAGCTTCTGGGGACTTGTTTGGAGTATGAACATACTGACCACTTTCCGGACTTTTAGGCCTCAGGTATTCAGACAATCAAACTGACAATCAGTAATGAATAAAAAGAGGAAGAAGAATGCATGGTGTGATCTTGGAAGCAATGATTCTCCAGGAGGAGGCGGGTCCTCGGTGTCAGAAGCTGGGGCCGGAGTGGGGTAGACCATTATGTCCTCTTATCTTAATCCCAGTTTACAACATCCACTAAAGTGAACCACTGTTACTTATGGGAGTGGGTCATAATCCCAGAAGGGGGTTAGGGCAGAAAAAAGTTGAAAAGCATGGCTTAAAAAGGTTAGAGATTTCCTTTATAGCTCTTCACGCTTTGCTGGTAAAAATCCAAGCATATATAGAAACTCCAACTCTAAATGCATCACTACCCTTTATGTTGGAAGGTATAATGAGCCATTTATGGCTATTCAAGGATCAGAGGATACAGAAGAGTTAGATTTAAAAAAAATCTAATATTTGACTGAGTATAGCACTTAACTGAGTATTAATTCTAACAAACATAGTAAGAAACTGAATATAAACCCGAAAAGGAAAAAATACAAACATATCAATATTTAAAGAGGCAGAGACTAAACAGTCAAGAGTATATATGGGAGTTACTTAATAAAAGCTATTACTCCAGCTGGAATACTTCAGTAATAACACCTAAAAATAAAGGCAATCATTATGCTGTGATATAAATTAGTGAGTGCTTATTTAAAATAATAATAATAATAAAAAGTATCTTGCCAGATACTGTAGTTAATCTATTGGTACGAGTTTCCACACTAAATTTAACGTAGCTTTTTTCTCCTTTTCTTTCTCTCTCTCTCTCTTTTTAAAAGAAGTTATGGGTATTGTTAGTCACCACAGTGCAGTCTGAAATCCCATCTTTTTTTATTTTAAAAGTCACAGAACAGCTTTTCTTAAGGCTTCCTGTTTGAGATAACTGCACGACAAGCTAGCCAATCTGTCTTTGAGTTCTCAGTAACATGGGAAATCCTGCCTTGCTCAGGATTTGGTTTTACAAGAGCCAATCTTCAGTCCCTCCAATTCAATTCAAAAAACAGAAGTTCGCTTGGTTCCTACTGGCATCTAATCTATCAATCCAGAAGAAAAATTCAACCCATTTTAATGCCTGAGGGTCCCAAGAAATTCACAACAAAACTTCTTTCCATTTGACCTCAAGAACTGATTCTGGGTGATAGTTACATATAAGTTCTCCTAACACAATGTCTTTCTCACACTCTAAAGGCATTCAATAAGCATTTGTATACCTTTGAACTACTTAACACAACCTGATAATTTAAAGCCAGTTATATTACATAGATATTAGAAAAGGTTGTATATTTTTAGTTTAGTTTAAAAACTAAGATAATGTCACACAATGTGTTAATCTTTAAAAGACAGTGATATTTTCTTCATTTACTTCTCTGGGACTAACCTATATATCGTTTCAAATTAAAATAATAAATACTTTTTTTTCACATGGCATCTCAATTCTGTATCACAAAGATCTTTGGCTGCACAGGTGGTATGCAGACCATGCTTGGATGTGAAATCTAAGATGGTGTACACTAACTAGATAAAGTGGTTCCTATAGTGACACAGATCTTGCCATGGGCACAGGCGTGCAGTCATTCACCCAGTCACCTCATGGAGACTTCGTTTGCTCCACAAGTGTCTTTCATCTGCTGCAAAGAAAATTAAGTTCATTATCTGTGAAGTCTAAGACCTCTACCATCTTTCACAGATTAAGCAAATAATGAATATGAATTCTTATCTTTTATGGACGACATATCTAGAGTTACAGGTAAGAATCTCAGGGTGAGAGAGGGACACAAATGAAACTATAAAATCCAGCAGTAAAGAGGTACCAGTGAGAAAGCAGAAAGGCCTACCTGTTCAGGCAGATGAAGGATGGTGTGCTCTCCGGCACTAAAGTGTGACAGAGATTTATAAGCAGCATTTGCTACAACTGGGTCCTAGACAGAGTAAAAGTAAAATAAACAAAAGAAACAACATGTATTAAACAGCAACTCTGGAGGAACAAAGAAAATCTTCCCTCACCAACCTCAAAGTTCTATGGTCTGGGCTTTGGAGATGGTATTCAAGCCTTGCTTAATATGTCCCAATTAAAAATAAAGAAAACAGCATTGCAGAGAGACATCAGAAGGACCAGGTTTTTATCCTAGTTGGGAACCTTAAACGTAAAATAACTCATAATCACTCCGGTCCCCATGAGGTAGATGGTTTGTCAGAAGGACTATGGGGTTTAGAGTCCAAGGGGTCTGGAACTGGACTCTGATTCTCTAGCTACCAACAGGGAAAGCTGGCCTTTTGGAATGTAAGTGAGGCAGGTAGAACATCACCAACACCCTCTCCTCTATACAGCTTGTTTGGAAATAACAGCCGAAAAATGGAGTGGACTTGCTGTTTGTTTGATGTGCTTACTGGCGGGGGGAAGGGCAAAGCAGGAAAGAGGAAGGACCATTAAAAATACGAGACAGTGGCAACAGTCCCTCTTCAAGCTGCCAGCTTCAGAAAGTAATAAGCGCATTTTATGGTTTAAAAAAAAAAGGTATTAACTGGCATAAATTATGAATAATTTTTAAAATCTAAAATAAATTTTTAATAGTCACAATTCTTATAAAACCAAGAAGGCAGCATCTCAAGGGAGTCATATTTTCATCTTAAGAGTCTTATTTCCCAGTTCTTTTCCCAGCTTGGTTCTGGTTCACTGACACCCTGTGCTGGTACCTTGTTTTGAGTGTGGTTCCAGAGGAAGCTGAGGACTTGAACTTTAAAATTCTGAAAAATCAACAAACAACAGAATAAATTTTTAAGACAAAGAAAAAATTGAGAATAAACAATGTAAAGTAGTAAATGTGGAAATTAAATCACTTTAAACTTATTCACTAGTGAATGACTTAATCTATATTTACCCGTCATTCATAAAATGAAAATACTCAGAAACTGACTCATCATTTAAACATACGGATATGTTCAACATGATGAGTTTTTAAAATGATTAAATTCAGGAACCTAACCAGTTCTTTCTGACCTCTCAAGTCTTAGTACAAATGTCATTCCCCTGTTTAATGCCACTGTCCCTAATCCCCTACCCAAACCAAAATAAGATGCCAGTGAAAAATAATGCAAAATTCGAAGGAAAATATAGCCCAAAAGACAACTTACAGCTTACCAGTGTAAGCAAACATAAGAAACCAACACAAAAACCACTTCATAAATTAACCTGTAATAAAATCTGCATAATTTAAAGTATAAGCCATACAAAGGTATATGGGTTCAGCCCCTGAAGACAGAAAATAAAAATACATATTACATACAAAGACCTTATTTTGGATTTTAGTCTTAGCTCCTTATCAGTAGTAGCTGGACAGACTTTCTGACAAATAAGGGTATACACCCATGAACAGCAGCCGTAAGAAAGACTGTTGGTGAACTACACACTCCAGGAGTCTTGAATTGATTCTTTTTTTCAATACCCTAAGACAAAAGCCCAAATGTGAGAATGAACTCACAATATCCTGTATTGGTTCACTCATTCATTTAACAACTACTTTCTGAATATATACATTATGTGCCATTATGCTAGGTATTGTATCCTTGGTGAGGACAAATTTGATTTTATTCATTGTGCAGCTTTTAGAATGATTAGGAGTATTATCCCACAATCCTGTCTTATCATGCAATCTGAAACAAGTAAGGGGGTTATTATTGGAACCGCATGGAGGGCTGGTTTATCAAAGTCTCTGAAGCACTAAATAAAAGTTCACCAAGGCTTCAAGTGAAAATCAACTGAGGCTCTTCGAAGGACAAGGAAAAAAAGAAAGGTGAGCTTGAAAGGGAATATGGCTACAGAAATGGAGATATAAATAAATTCACCATCCTCTCATTTCATTCAAAGAAGAGATAATGAAGAAAATGTTAAGCAGAAATATGTGAATCTTATAGTAAAGTATCTTTCACCAAGTGTTTCAATTCATTACAAAGACAAACACTGACTAGTTCATTAAATTATTATCCTTTTTACAATTGCCTTCAGTGAAAAGTACAGATGAAGAGCATACATGTACATAGAAAATATAAACTAACATGCAAAAATCAAATCTCTATGTCCAAGCTAGAATCAAAACACAAATGACACTGATGTCTGTACTACTAGGCGAGTCTGCTGTGCCACATTAAAGCCTTAATAACATATTTTTAGAACTTAAAACATCAACAAAATGAATTTAAAATGTTGGCCTCGTGAATTCTATTATTTTAGAAACACTATTTTTAACATACTGACTTTTTAAAAATCTTGAATATATTCTCATAATAAAAACTTGGCATCCTTCATGTAAATAATTCTTAATTACGCAGAACTGATAAGGTGGAAATCCTGCTACTTCTGAGTCCATAAAGATATCAACATGCTGACAGAATAGTGAGTGTTAAAGGATTTTGGGCAATCAAAAGATTATGAATATTTTTCCCAGAAGTTATTATAAAGCATATGTCTTTCCAATGTAGAAATGGACAATTTACTGAGCTCTAAATGCATACCTCATATTCAACTGTATTGACTGTTAAGGAAGGAACCAGAGAAAACAGTTCACTGAGGGTCTTCAAAATGAGGGGTCTCGTGTCACAACTCAGCTTTGGGGAGAGAGCATTCCAAGTGGAGCGAATACAAACCACCTGTGAAGCAAATAAAAAAAGTCAATGTCTAACAAAATCCCAGCTCATACGAAGCTGTTAGTAAAAGTACTCTTTTACTGTAAGAAAACTTAGGAACAAGAATACTCCTAGAAGTTAAGATTTGATAAGGTATCACCCCTCAAAAGAAGCCTGCCTGACACAATTGCTTTTTTTTACAACTATATTTTCATTAACCAAGAAGTAAAACTCTGTCTCTCTCACACACAAACACACACATACACACAAAATTAACTCCAGATTAGCAACATATATTGTTGAATAGCCATTCTCTGAAACAAAGGGTAAGATAATGTTAGAACATTTCTAAATCCAGGTATTCACAGTTCTTTTAGTTTCTCATCCTTGCTGAAACTGTATCACTACTCAGAAAGCTGGGATATTAAGATAAATAAATCAAATACTCTCAAATCATCTTAAAACTTCTAAAGGGGGTAGGTGAATAATTTTATTATTTAATAGTAATTTAAGACCTTGTCTTAAAAGTCATTTCAGATTGTTAAGAGGCTGTTAAATGATAAAACTAAAGCCCAACAAAAATATTATTTTTAGCTTGACCCAATTTCCTTAAACCAAGTGTTCTTAGGTCATTTCAGTATCTGGTTTTATGGATATTCAAATATCTTCCTAAGTTCAATTCCAACTAAAACAAATGATTTCTTCGCTTACAGATATTTTATTAAAATTTTAAAACTCAGGCAGGAAGAGTGTCCACACAGATAGAATTTAACAAGGATTAATCTATCTAAAACACTTCCATTCTCTTAAGCTTCAATTAACACACAATTTATCTTCACCTACAAATATAGATTATTTAGGAAACACTAGAAGAGGTAGCAAATGAAAACATGTCAAAGATAAATGAGTAATACATACTTAAGAACACAGATTAAGGAGAGACTCAAAGAAGACAGCAGAAAGAGTATCTCAGAAAACTTGGATTCAGCGCTTTTGCTCTTATTTTCCACTTTCCATGAAACAGCAGAAAAATATTCTTTAACTTGGGATCTACTAAAAAATGACTGTGAGCTGGGGGCACCTTGACCACTCCCGAAAAACACTCCAATAATACATAACCCAAATGATTTGCACAGAAAAATAAAATAAAATAAGGCCCTCTAAAAATGAGTTCATGATAAAAAAAAACTTTAAAAAACATAGAATGACACAGTCCAACATGAGAATCAGCAAAAACAACAAGCAGCAGGATTATATATTCAAGACCTTCAGAACAAGCAGAAAGTAATACAAAATACTTAAAAGAACTGAAGGTGTAAAACAAGGCATTTGATTCCCAGTAAAAAATAAAAAAGAATATGGCATAATGGAAAAAAAGAGGCAAATCTGGAAAAGAACCAAATAAGATCTCTAAAAATGAAAAATACAGTCACTGAAATAATTAATCCAACAGATAGGAAATTATCCTTAACATAAACCAGATAGATTAGAATTACAAAATATAGAAAAGACATTCAAAGTTGAGTGGCAGTGAATGAGGTGGTCTTTCTTAGGTTTGCCAAGAATTCCTAAAGGAGTTTAATTTTAGAATGATCCTTTAGAGAAGTGGCTGATTCCAGGACTGGGATAGGAAAAATATAACATGTCTGGGGCATCGTATGGTAACAGAAAGCAAGAAAGTATTCCAAAAGGGATGTGG
The DNA here is from genome assembly GCF_009834535.1 of Camelus ferus. Classification (NCBI taxonomy): domain Eukaryota; kingdom Metazoa; phylum Chordata; class Mammalia; order Artiodactyla; family Camelidae; genus Camelus; species Camelus ferus. Next base: position 17,776,307 of record NC_045699.1, read on the forward strand.
ACTTGTTGAAAAAGCATAGGAGCCAATCTGAAAAAGTTCCCAATGACCAACTAAATATTCATGAGCCTATACTGGTATAAATACTTGGTTGAATGAATGAGTGAATGAATGAAAAAGACAGACAGAAAGACAGGAAGGAAGGAAAGAAGGAAGGAAGGAAGGAAAAAAGATAGAGAAAAAAATAGCTCTTCCTTATAGAAGAATTCCGATTAGTAAATGCAGAAGCAATGAAAGAAATAAAAAATTACCATTACACAAATACCATAGGAATAATTGTCAAAGGCAAGATCTGCTGATGGATGGTAAAATTAGTGGGCAAAGATTTGAGAACAAATACAACTGGATAGTCTCAAAGTATCTCCTCCAAGAAATTTATTAACTGCAAAAGAAAAAAATCTAACTTTGCTGTGGAGAAACCCAGTATACATCACCTTAACCAAGCAATTAAGATTAATATCACCAAGTGATCAAGGATAACATTAACAGTAATAAAACACCCTGTGTCCCTGATATGACACACTGAGAAAGGTGTATTATGTCTGTAGTGTTCTTGCCCAAAACGCATAATCTCGTTTATCTATTCTACAATTTTAAAACAAGATTATACTGTAAAGCACAGGGAAATATACACAAGATCTTATGGTAGCTCACAGAGAAAAAAATGTGACAATGAACATACATATGTTCATGTATAACTGAAAAATTGTGCTCTACACCGGAATTTGACGAAACATTGTAAAATGATTATAAATCAATAAAAAAAAGGTAAAAAAAAACACATAATCTCAATCTAATCATGAGGAACCATACACACCCAAATCAAAGGACACTTTACAAAATAACTAACCAGGACTCTTTGAAAGTGTCAAGATCATAAAAGCAAAGGAAACTGAGGAACTGGCACAGATTGGAAGAGAGTCAGGAAACATGACAACTAAATGCAATGTGGGATCCCAGACTGGATCCTGAAGCAGAAAAACAACATTAGCAGGAGAACTAGTAAAATCTGAATAAAACCTATAGTCTAGTTAACAGCATTGCATCAATTTAATGTCTTAGTTTTGATAATTATGCTACAGTAATAAAAGGAAGATGTTCACATTAGGGAAAGCAGGTGAAAAATACATAAGAAATCTCTGCAGTATTTTTTTTTAAATAAAAGCTTTTTTGAGATACAATTTGCAGACCACACAATTCACCTAAAGTGTACAGTCCAACAGTTTTCAGTATATTCACAAAGTTGTGCAACCACTGCCACAATCAAATTTAGAAAATTTTCATCATCCCAAAAAAGAAGCCCTGTAATCATTCATCAGTTCCCCTTTCCCCCTGGCCTTTCCAGTTCTAGGCAACCATAAATCCACTTTCTTTCTCTATAAATTTGCTTTCCCTAGACCTTTTCTATAAGTGAAATCATATAATATATTGGCTTCTTTCAATTAGCATTTAAAGGATCAACTGTTTTTAAGGTTCCTCCATGTCCTAACATGGATCAGTACTTATGCCTTTTTATTGCCAAATAATATACCATTCCATGTATATACTTTCCTTTATTATTTTTTGAAACTTTTCTTTAAAGTTATTTCAAAATACAAGGTTGAACAAAGGAATAGAAAAAAAGCACTACTTAAGAAAATAATGGCTGAGAATTCCCAGAATCAATGAAACACATTAATTTGTTAACTTACATCCTAAGCAAGATAAATAAAAGTTTGTATCTATATACACTATAAAATGACTGTTTAACAGCAAAGGCAAAGAGACAATCTTCAGAGCTAAATGAGAGAAAATACAGGACTTATCTACAAAGGAAAATTTTAGAGTAACAACAGACTTTTCAAAATTAACAAGGCTAAAAGGCCATGCAATAAGATCTTAGAAGTGGTGAGGAAACTATTAGCCTACAGTACTAAATCCACAATTCAACAGTAAGGGCAAAACAAGCAAGAACAAATAAATAAACTAGAAGGGATAATGCAGCGGTATTATGCATACATACCATATGAATATTTACTTACAAATGACTCAGAATATCTAGCTTAATTGTCTATGAGATTTTGGAGAATTCATCCCATTCTGACTACTTACATTTCATATATTATGTTGCCGCTTTTGTTTCTTGGGGAGAATACTTGCCGCATGTTATTCTTCCACAAGAACCTTAGCAACACAGCACAGATTAAGAGGACCCGATGCAGTGCGGTATACTGGAAAGAGCACATGACTGGAGTCAGAAGCCCCAGGTTTTCCCATTTGGTAGTTGTGGGATTACAGCTAAGTCCTTACTCTCCTCCAGTCTGTTTCCTCAGCTGCAAAACTGAAATACTACTACCAACACCTGCTCTGTGCATAGCACAAGGTTAACAGTGAAGGCAATACTGAGGCAACGGTATGCAAATGTGCCTTATACACTGTAAAAGAAGGTTACTGCTGTTACAACCAATAGAAAAAATAATGAATCCCCAAAGAATCAGAGTCTCTGCTTCAATTTTTGTGCTGTAAGAATGACTCTGTTCCTTCGCGGAGGAACAGATAGCTATCTTCTAATTTTACTTCCAAAAGCTATTTCTAGAAATTCCTAAGAACAGCCTACTTCTTTTGTCCCAATGCTTTACTCCGACAGAGGGAAAGCTTTACAAAAACCTTTAGGCTACGAAAACCACCTTATTTGCCCTTTTCATAATGAAGGTAAAAGAAACTGCCTTCACAATTAGAGGACTCAAGTCATCATCATGCAGTGAAGCCCTCTTAAGCTAATTCAGCTCACACAATTCATAAAACAGGATGCTTCTGTTACCAAAATACAATAACAGGGGATAAGAGGGAGTTTAAGGAGCCACAATCAATGGAGCAGAAACAATGGGGAAAATAACATTCTTTCTTATCCTAATAATATGGGGTTAAAGGTTATAAGTATAAAAAAAATGACTAGCACAGGTTTATTTAAGCAATTTCACAGTCTTTTAATGTCTGAGACTAGTGCATTATCAAGGCAGTGTTGTAGCAAATAATAGAAATAAATATTGAGTTGCCTTTTCAAAAGTCCATTATAATCTAAAGGACCGTAGTTCTAATGATTTTCTATTAGAGTTGCTCAGCTTCTGTCCTGTTCATGGCAAATAATGTAAAGGCACATATCTAAATCTCAAATTGTGGCTTAATGAATCAAAAATATGGGTACTTGATGTGCTAAAGCTACTCTCACACTAACAATTCCTAACATCACTATGCCATTTCCAATGAAGGCACAAATGAGATCTTTCAAATTATTCTGTTTTTCTGAAAAATTGGCAATTTATAGTACAGACTTACAATTCTAATATCTGAATAGAAGAGGCTTAGACCTATATAAGTGCTACAAGTGAAAACAGAAAGGTATTTAGTAAACAGACTGATCTAGATTATTAAGCCACCCAAGGGACTCACTACTCAGTAGCTAGGGATTTTAGGTTTCCCTTCTTTTATTCCCCCATGTGAGAAGCTGCAGCCTCCCTGAGACACCTCCCTACAGGGAACAATATCTTCCAATGCAAACTCCATTGATTTCTCTGTAGGAACACAAAGAATGACACAAAGAGCTCCCCGCAGGGACGTTCACTTTTCAGTTTTGCTAGGTTCTGTCTGGATTAATTATCTATTTCATGTTGGACATTCTTCTGGCATGAACTAGCAAACTCACAGTAAGAATGTGTCAGAAATATCCTTCGACAAGAAAATGATTAGTGCTTTATTCCCACCAAATAACCAAAGGGAATTTTTTTTTAAGGTCAACACCTTCCCCTGTTCAGATAAATGGAATTTGGACTCCAAGGTAAAAAAGAAAAATAATAGAAATTCAACCAAAATAACTTAAAACCCATAAAACCAAACTGCTGAAAAGTTTTTCAGCAAATATAAAATTAAAAACAAAGCTTTTGCACAACAAAGAAAACCACTGACATAACAAAAAGACAACCTATGAAATGGGAGAAAATATTTACAAATGATGCAACTGATAAGGGGTTAATATCCAAAATATAAAGAGCTCACATAACTCAATATAAAAAAAAATTTAGAAAATGGGCAGAAGACTTACACAGACACTCAGCTGTAAAAAAAAAGAATGAAATACTGCTATTTGCAGCAACGTGGATGGACCTACAGAATATTATGCTTAGTGAAATAAGACAAAAAAAGACGAATATTACATGTTACCATATATATATGGAATCTAAAAAATAATACAAATAATTGTATATGCAAAATAGAAACAGACTTGCAGATACAGAAAACAAACCTTTGGTTACCAAAGGAGAGGAAAGGAGGGGAGGGACAAATTGGAGGTATGGAATTAACAAATATAAATTACTATATGTAAAATAGATAAGCAAGGATATACTATATAGCACAGGGAATTATACACATTATCTTGTATATATGGAATATAATCTTCAAAAATACCAAGTCACCATGCTCTACACCTGAAACTAACAAAATACAATAAACAAAGGAACCAACCCTAACAACATCTTGATCTCAAACTTCCACCCCCAGAATTGAGAGAAAATAAATTTGTTACTTAAAAAAATAATAATAAGATAAAAGCAAAACAAATTGAATATCCACTAGCAACAAGAATAAAACACTATCATCTAAATTTTAAAAATTGTTAAAGGGACTATTACAAGTACACTGTAGAAAAAGATCAAGAAATATAGTTTAGTGCCATTTCACATTGAAAAATTAACATGCTATGTATCAAAAATAATTGATGAATTAAGAAATCACTTCAGGACCCTAAAAATACTTCAGAGAGCAATTTTAAACTCAAAGATGAAGCTTTTAGGAATATTGAGTTTAGCACACTTTACAAACATGGAGTTCCATGAATATGTTTCCAAGTAACCAATGTTGACATTACTGAAACTTAAGCTGATTATATGTCCAGTGAAAATGATGCTTCTATCACCCTCCACCGACTCTATGTATCCACAGATTATGGGATAACAGAACTGATAAATTCTTTGTGGATAACATTAGTAAAGATCAGTCTTTCAGATCTGAACGGTTTATACAGATCTATCTACAACACTGAATAACAAGGAAGAAACACATCTATTACTCTGCCTTAAAAAAGAATGAAATCTTGCCATTTGTGGCAACATGGATGGATCTAGAGGGTAGTATGCTAAGGGAAATAAGTCAGACAGAGAAAGGTAACTACTGTATAATCTCACTTATATGTGGAATCTAAAAAACAAGTAACAAACAAAAATGAAAATAGACTCACAGATACAGAGAACAAATGAGTGGTTGCCAGAGGGGAGAGGGGTTGGGAGATGGGTGAAATTAAGAGAGACAAACTTCCAGTTAGATATTTAAATAAACAAGTCATGAGGATGTATTATACATCATAAGGAATGTCGTCAATACTGTAATGACTTTGTGTAGGGACAGATGGTTACTAGATTTATGGTCATGATCATTTCACAATGTATTTAAATGTTGAATCACTATGTGGTACACCTGTCACTAACATAATTTTGTATGTCAACTATATTTCAATTAAAAAAATCATTTATCACAGTGTGGTGCATATCATGAAAAAAATCAAGACAGAAAACACTTTAAGTATCTCACAACAGGAAATTCATTAACTATATTACAGCCATGTGCTCATTCAATTAGAGGTCAAAAGTCAATTATCAACATGACTTGGTGTCCAGGATAAATTGTTAGCAAAAAAAAAAACCCACAAAAACCAGGTTACAAAGGAATATCTATAGTATTATCCCTTTGTTATATACATACTCTGTGATTTACAGGTGATTTTTAATCTTTTCCTCAGTCAAAACTTCTGATTTTCCTACTATATACATATAATATCTGAGTCATATTTTAAAGAAAATACATATGTATTTTATGAACTTAAGTCTTAATGGTCTTTCTATAATTAAAAGTAACTTTAATTGATTCTCCCACTTTCTTACAGATCACATAAAGATTTATTTTCATAAGGCACCGAAATTTACAGTATTTTAAAACTGACATTTGGCAAGGTGATCAACCTTTGATAACAGCTGACATTTATGTTTCTTCTATCCATCCACCTAAATTAATACTCTTTCATACAAAAACTTGGAAGTTTACCATAGCAGTTCTTATTTTACAAAGTGGAGCCCAACATCTTCAACCATACATGGGAAACCTAATATAATTCCACAGATTTTTTAATACACCCTATTGCTTGCCACGATTAGTGTTCCTCCTCCCACAGAGCATAAGCCAGGAATGAACAACTATTCCTGCCTTGTCAACTACACGTATGGCTGGTGATAACTACACAATCCATAAACACATATCAGGTAGATAATGCTGCACAAAGCTGAAAAAATTCTGAACAGACGTACTTAAGAGTTTCTTGTAGGGTCTCAATAAAAGTAATAGCTAGTAACAACATCAGAGTTTAGGTTTAACAAGCTGCAACATGGATGAACCTTAAAAACACTAGGCTATGCGAAAGAAGCCAGTCACAAAATACCACGTATTATATGACTCCATTTATATGAAATGAAAAACAGGAAAATCTAGAGAGACAGAAAGTAAATTATTGGTTGTATAGGGTTGGGGGCAGGGAAGGGATAGCTAAGGGGAATTTGATAGTGATAGCTGATGTACAATTTTATGAATGTACTAAAAATCACTGAATTGTATACTTCAAAAGAGTGAACTTCATAAATAAAGCTGTTACTTTCTTAAAAAAAAAAAAGACACCATAGTCAGAAATATATAGCTACTACATGGCTCAAAAAATAAAAGGCAAATAACTTGTGTGCAATTGTGCTCAGGCATAAGATAAAAGAATGAAGAAATTTCATAAAGTCAAGGGTAACAGTGCTTCAGATAAACCTTTCAGCAATCCAAATCTGGAATCGGCATGTCTAATGAAATGACACAACTACATATACATATATATACACATATATGTATACATGCATATATACACATGCATGTAAATATATGTAAAAGACACAACTACATGTATACATGTATGTATATATATCTCATAAATTCATTTAATTCATACGTGCAAACTGCAATGGATTGCTCTATTCTAACAAAGGAGAAACGAAGCTACAACCAGTCTTCACTGTAGAATTCCCACTCTTACTTTAGGATACCTGGCTATTCTAGGTGACACATGACCATCTGATGGAAATACAAATAAAGAAACCATCAATCCATATATTAAATATTACTAGAGCTTAATTTCACTCTCTTTTTGAGATAAAAGATAATAAATGTTCTAATGTCCTGCTCCCATATCTCATGGCTGGGCTTACACACAAAACACTTTAGAGACGTCTGCTCTTGAAAACGGTCCCAAACTTCACTGGACATCAAAGTCACTGGGGAGCTCATTAAAAAATAGAAAGCCTAGGCTTCATCTCTAGAGATTCTGATTTAGTGGCTCAAGCTATCCACGAGCTTTTGAAGACCCTACCCCTACACATTAGAAATCATCGCCCTTCATGTTTTGATGAAGCCCACAACTTGGACAGAGTAGCTAAGCTAAATGAGAAAAGGAGAGGAAATATACTCTGACTGAAGCTGTAAGTGTAACAGGATGAAACAAAGCCAATAACATTCTTTTGTTTGACCTGTCCTCAACAATTTGAGATTAAAGTCATATGATCCTGTCAACTGTTTAAGCAAGTTAATTGCTCAAACAACCACTTACGTAAGTAGAGGCACTACGAAGCAAAAAGAATGGTATCTCTGACAGTATCTTATTCATCACTACTGAATTAGAACCTAGGGCAGTATGTTCCAACATGCTACTGTGAGAAGAACTAAGCCCAGCTTTTACTAAAGCTCAAAAACCAGACAACAGGGTCTATACAGTATGAAGTCATCTAAATCATGAAAGGTAAATAATATATACTGAAAATAGGAAAAAGGCATAAGAATGACATCCAACTAATAGTATAGCCCACAGACTCAAAAAAAAATCCTTTTCTGTCAATTCTGAAAAGTCTCTCAAACTTAAAACTAAAGAACCTTAAAACAAAATGCATATATTATCGCCTGTAAATACTGCCTCTGGATTTATATGCATGCTGAAGAGGCTTTCTGAGTAATTCTTTATCTATACAAAGTTTTACCAAATTCTTGCTGTCTTAATTACCAGTATTTTCTAAGCAAGTTAACTGTCTTCCACTAACACATGATTTTAATCATTTAATCAACATGAAGTCTAATCTGGAAACATTAGTGTTTCCGGAAATGAGTCTCAGTGATATTTTATCTTAGGCAATGAGAGGGTAAGACAGTTTTGTTCTTATCAACACACTTACACAGCATGGAGATGAGTTTAAGTACCACAGATAATACTCCCATTTTTGATAAATGTTTAATTCTAGGTCACTTAAGGGTATAGGATGAATAAGTTTTTTTAACTTTAGGTCACTTAAGGGTATATGCTAATTTCTTGGAAGAAATAATGCTTTCAATCACATCTCAAAATCCATAAAGCCTTTCAAATATGTAAAGCCATTTAGTCTACTACCCTTCTTCCGTGATTCCCTCTCTACACCCCATGTTCCCATGTACCCCCCAAAGAAAAATTCACCCCTTGTATAAGCTTAAACCAATATATTTCATTCAATGGAATAGCAGAGTGGCACACAATTAGCATCATTTTAGTCATGTCATTATTTCCAGCTCAGTGGCATTTATTCAGATGAGCACAATTTGCAATCACTGAGCCCAGCTCTTCTGATGTTAACTGGCATCATTAAAACCCTCCTAGTGTCCAACTTGTTTGATCTTCTAAAGAATGCCCTGGGTTTGTGACTGAGAGCCGGAAACTCACGGCTGGATACCCTGAACAGCGTTCATGTTTGGTCACAGACAACTCACATCAGTTAATAATCCTCAGAGACCATGATTCCAATCCAAGAGGGAAAACTTTTCATATAAAAATTCTTTAAACACAAAATTAACAGATAATTGGATTAAAATGATGAACAGGGGGCAAGAGGAGCCCCTAAATGTCATAACTTTAAAAGTTGAGATTGTAAGTTGTTCAAAGTGTCTACAAGATCATAGCAAGTCTGGGTATGGTGAAGGGCAGACAGGAAAGGAGAGAGGACTGAATCATAAAAGCAAAAACAGGAAATGATAAAATTTCAATAACTCAAATTTAATATTTTCAAGTGTTGATTTACTGGTCAACTTTGCATGATCTACAAATACTTTCTTTAAAAAAAAATTAAAACAACCAATTAAATATAGTGGGCAGCCTAAGTCTTTTCTATTTAAAGAGAAAAAAAATATTTTTATTTTCCCACACATTTCACATGTGTGCTGAATAGCATTCCATTATACAAACCTACCACAGTCAGTTAACATTTTGAAAATGAAAAACCATTTTTAAAAATCTACTTACGGGGTGACAAAGTAAATGTTATAATATCCACAAATGTTTAATAAAAGGCAAGTTCCTGCTGTCCTTTTAAAGTTAAAAATAAGGCCAAACTACAACTTTCAACTGCAAAGAGTCATTGTGTAGTATATAAAAAGCTCAGCATGGAAACAGATTCAACAAATGTACAAAAAGCGTTTTCATGCCCAGGAAGAACTGAAGGCATCAAAAAACATGCCCCAACTACAAATAACGTCAAGCTCAGTTCAAAAAGACCAGCAAATTCCTTCTCTAATGCATAGCAAATTAAACTTAATCAACTCCTCTGCAAGGTTGAACAGGCAATCCACCTTTAAATGTCCCCACAAACAAAACATAAGAACAACAAAAGAGGTTCCAGAGAGTAATAAATACTGAATCCACAGTAGGCGACAGAACCCTTACTGTACACAGCTGAGAAAACCTGCCGCGGAACAATGGATCACATTTCCATATTAAATTATATTTATCACGCTGAAAAATGCTTAAACAAAATACAGGATTTCTATTGGCCATTTTTATACCACACTAACTCCCTAAAACCTTCCAAGCCCAGTCCCATTGAAAACCTGAGTCCCATTGAAAATTGTTCCCACCCCATGGTGCACTGAAGGAGCCGCTAGACAAAGAGCTGGGATGATGGGAGAGGGCAGGGACAACTACCTTCCCCCGTGATTTCAGAAAGTAAATCAATAAAAGAGGATAGAATAGCCAAAACATAACCTTGGCAGAGGGTATTTCCGGGAAAATCACTGCTGTGACAAATGGCCTGAAGTGAACTCTTGCAGCGGTCAAGAATCCCCAGGAAAGGCCCCTCCTCTCCTTATCTATTGCTCAATTGTACAATACTCCGCTTTGAAAATATAACACCCTCTTGGAGCTGGGCAAGATGAAAGAGCTTTTCTTCATGATCCTGCAACGCCTATTAATTTTTGCTACAACAGACTCACAGCTGATTAAGAAAACAGAGGGCTAGCACAGCCTCGCATTCCCATCTGAAGACTTAAGAGAGAAAATCTTAAAAGTGAATGAGCCCTCTTTCTCAGCACAATGTATTGATTTTCATTTCTGCACACACCAAAAGCTGTGTCTCCTCCAACTGCGGACAATCTATTTCGACTGCAAGTCATTTTCCTCCTTGAAACATCAGAAGCAATGTTACTAGATTCCTACACAGTGAAAGAATTATCTTTCAGAAATACTATGACTCATTCACCATCACGCAGAGCACAGGTTTAGAAATCAATGGCTGACGGAACAAAACTTAAACTGTCCCCAAAGTACACTCACACTTTTATCACAATTGGAAAAGCAACATCATAGAGTGAAAAAGTACAAGAATATAGTTAAACCAAAGAGCCTTTAAATCTCCATGTTATCACATGTTTACTTCAATTTGGATATTATTTTGATTTCCTAGACTCATCAGCAAAAGCACCTACATTACAAGGTTATTGTGAAGTGTAATACAGAATATAACAGATACCAAATGCCAATCATAGTAATAACTAAAGTGAAAAAATGTAGCTTTTATGGTTTTGCTTTATCAAGGTACAACAACATACTGCAAAAAGCACAGATCTTAACTGAACGGTTCAATGAATCCTAACAAATGTATACACTACTATAATCACCACTCCCACCAAGATACAGACCACAGAAATATGTGGGCCACATAGGCAACTGAAAATTTTCTAATAATCATATGAAAAAAAAGTAAAAGGAGACAGATGAAATTAACTTGAATATACTTTATTTAACCCAGTCTAGCCAAAATATTATCACTTTACTATGTAATTGATTTAAAAATATTACCAATGAGATATTTTCTATATTTTTTCATATCAAGGCTTCAATCTGCTGTATATTTTACACTTACAGCACATCACAATTTGAATTAGCCGCAGTTCAATACAGCCATAGTTCTACTGTAACTACTAGATTAGACAGTGCAGATACAGACCACAGTCCAGAAAATTTCCTCATGTCCCTTACCTGTCTACCCTTCTCCCAACCCCAAGTCAATTACCATGCTGACTTCTATCCCCACAGATAAATTTTGCCTAATATTGAATTTCATAATAATGAAACATTTAGACTTTTTGTGATTGGCTTCTTTCACTGAGCATGCTTTTGAAATTCATCTATGTCGCGTTGCAAGCAGCAGTTGTCCGTTCCTTTTTATCGCTGAATAGCATTTCATTGTACAAATACACTACCCATTTGTGTTGTTTCCGAATATGCTATCATCAGTAAAACTGAAATGAACACTCATGTACAAGTCTTTTTGCGGACATGTTTTCATTTACTTGTGTGACTATCTAGAAGTGGAAATGCTGGATCATAAGGTGGGTTTATGATCATCTTTATAAAAAACTGCCAAATACTTTTTTCCACAGTGGTTGTATCATTTTATAATCTTGACAATAATGTATGAGATAACAAATTACTTCATACATTCTACAATATTTGCTATTGTCAGTCTTTTTTAATATTAGTGATTTCAGTGGTGTGTATGTTTCCCAATGACCGACAATGTTGACAGTTTTCACGTTTACTAGCCAATCATATGACATCTTTTTTGAAGGGTGGTTTGGAAAGATGAAGGGAGACTTGTTACAAAGACAAACTGAGATCATATATATGAAATTATCTGTAATATTAAAATAATAAAGGATACAATTGCAAGGACTACCTGGGTTAGGCAGATAATGTAAATCTAAAAGTCAAGGGAAGTGTTGCAAATTAGAGTACACATTCCTCTAAAGGAAGCTATTAACTGCTACTTTGCACCAAGTTGTCAGCCACGTGGGAAAGCAGACCAGGTACTGCAAGATCTTCCTCTCTTATCAAGAGAGGGTTGATATCTGTATTTTTATTTTTAATTATTAATATTAGAATTAACTAAAAATATTAATCCTATGATAATCAAAGAAAAGAGGCCATAAGTTTTCAAACTTTGATTTATATAAATGTTCATGGTTTTAATATAGGCAAACATTCTTATATGGTAAACATTAAACCATTCAGGATTGTTACTGATCAACAATGATACCTGTCAAGACAAGGGCTATCAATCTACTAAAGACAGATGACAAATTCATTTTCATTGGCAAGGCAACAATGCCCCAGAGAATTGAGAAAGAAAAGGCTGGTTAGGAGCTCCTGTTTCCTCTTTCCTAGCTAGCTTCCTATATGATAAAATATATCCTATAGTATTCTTAGTCTTCAGTGACTATCCACATCACGTACATTTTAGTAAGAATGAAGGTAGCAGCTAATAATACTTCAGCGACAATACCCACCTAGGAGTATATGCACTATTTGGGAAGAGCAGAAGAAAGATCTACATTCATGGGATATTAAAACAGTACTACTGCTTTGGAAAACAGTCTGGCAGCTATTAAAATGGTTAAACATAGAGTTATATGATCCAGCAATTCCACTCTTAGATCTATACCCAAGAAAAATGAAACATATGTCCACCCAAGAACTTGAACATGAATGTTCATAGTAGCAGTATTCATAACAGCCAAAAAAGTGGAAACAACCCAAATATCCCTTCACTGATGAATAGATAAATAAAACACGATATCGCCATACAACGCAATATTACTTAGCTATAAAAAGGAATGAAGTATTGGTACATGTTACAACATAGATGAGTCCTGAAAACATTATGCTCAATAAAAAGCCAGTCACAAAAGGCCACATAGTGTATGGCTTCATTTACATGAAATGTCCAAAACAGACACATCTATACAGACAGAAAATAGATTAGCAGCTCCCTATGCCTTGGGGGTATGGAGGATGTTCTTTATGGGCTAATAAAAACGTTCTAAAGTTGATTGTGAAGATGGATGCACAACTCAAAAAGCAACTGAATTGTATGCTATAAATGAGTTGGATAGTATGTGAATTATACCTCAATACAACAGTTTTACATAAAAAGAAAGAAAAACTAAAGGTATTATTGATTCATAAAGCCTCTTTCTTCTAGTCCCAAATATTCTTTCCCTCTGCCATCTGAAATTGCTCCTTGAGGTTTAGAGAAGTATTCCTTTGATGTCATATCTCTCCTCTGTACTATTTCTGAATTTCAAATACATTTAGTGTACTTAACACGATGTTCTCCCCTGCTAGACTGTGAGCTCTTAGAAGGCTGAAAATGTCTCATAAATCTTTATATTCGAGAGCCTTGCACAGTCTGGCTTAAGATTTCAATATTTTTATTTTAAGGTTGACACTTTTGATGTCCTGCCCAGGGAACACTTGCCCAACATTCGCTGTTGCAGTGGACACAGGGCTGGGGGCAAAGCTGCACTATCTCCTTTTCCCTTGCTCTCCTCATCACTTCTATTCATCAGACAATGAATAAACGACAACTTGGCAGGACACTGCAGAAGGGCTGCCAACCCTTCTATTCGAACATCTTCTGGAACAAGCAATAAACTTTATGAGATTATGAGATAAACAGGATCCCTTTTACACTTACAACCCAGAAATCCTCAAGGCAAAACAAAGACAACATTCTTTAAAAAGTGTAAAAAAATAAAGCAAAAAAAAAAAAAAGAATTTAAATAGGATCTCTAGCCAACAAGATGAATTTCAAAACCACCTTTTATAAGCACTCATAATAACAATACACAAATGATTTAAAAATAAAGTTAATAAAAATACATAGTTAACTTTTTACAGCTTCTACTTAAAAGTCTGGAATGGATTAAACCACTACCACCCTTTTAAAATTACTAATTCTCCAAAGCCCAAAAGCTAAGCCTATATGGGTCAAATTCATTGTGAGGAAAGAATATTCATTTTAGACCTTTCCTTTCCTCAATGACAGTTTGTAATTATAAAGGACTCTGGACTCTTGATAATAAGCAGAATGATCATAAAGGAAGAAATACTACCCTAGATTCAATGAAGTGGTAAAATAATTGAACTGTTCTCTCTATTAACAATTCTGCCAGAACCTTGGGTACAAATTGCTACATTACACTTCTCTCATGCTCAAGTAAACATGAAAAGTTGCTAAAAAAGTAAGCTAACTATTTAATATGATTGTAAAAATATCCTTAAAACCTTAAAATACTTAGTTCAAGTAAATAATCCAAAAGAGGAGGGGGGCAATTATACATATATATATTACTTCTTAGTCTAATTATAAAGAGAAAAATGGGAAGCAACTTAAAAATCCAATCAAAAATGAATTATTTGATTACTTATGATATTTTTACTCAAAAGGAATCATTAAAACATAGCAACATCAAAATATTTCTAGCAAAACGTGAAGAAAATGGAGAAGACAGAAATTGTAAAATATATGTTTGTAAAGAAAATACAATGGGGAGGAAATGGAAAACTTAAAATGGTTTTGTGAGACACTGATGAGGGATACTATTTTTTTTCCTTATCCAAAGTAAACGAGATGCTATAAAAACCGAATATATTTAAAAGTGAACAGAAATGCTTCAACACTTTAAAATATAAAATTTAATAAATAATCCATAAAAACACTAAAAATTAATCATTTTGGCTCAGATATCTTTTTCATTAGGATCTAATCTTTACACAAAGCCTAAATAATTTAAAATCTTATGCATTAACCTATCATAAAGGAAATAGAGGAATATTGGGAAAGTGTCCAAATTTAATGATCACAAAAAAGATTTCTCCAATAATATCACAAAATGGTAAGGTCAAATGAATCCAAATGTGATCTGCAAGAACACATAATGATAGTATATGAATTATATCTCAATAAAGCTGTGTTTAAATAAAACAAAACAACATAGTGATTAACACACAGACTTTGAATTCAGGCAGATCAGGCAAAAACCCAAATATCCATCAACTGATGAGTGGATAAATAAAATGCAGGATGGTCATACAAAATACTATGCGACCATAAAAGAAATGAAGAATTGATACATGCTATGACATTGAGGAACTCTGTAAACATGTTAAGTGAAAGAAGACAATATACTGTCTTCATTTAAAAGGAATCTACCCTTTCAATCTCTCATTGGAGACCATGATAAATGATTAAGCAGCAGTAATTGTAGGCTTAATCTGACCCTACCAAGGACAAATGCATTTCATGATATGACTTTCAAAACTGAAGAGTCTGTTGTCAACCTTAGGAAAAAGAGCTCAACTTATCAAACAAAGACAAGGATGAGAAAGCCAGCAAAATCTAATTTTGGACGGTTTTCCAACTAAGATATTTTGTTAAAGATAGGGTTATTCAATTTAATTTCTTATCCTTACTTGGTTTTTAAAATTTCATTGTTTGAGGCTGTCTTTCTATAGTCTTAATTATATTTGATGGGCATAGATCTAAAGAGAAATGGATAGAGAAAGCACTATCAAATGCTGCTGGGAAATAGATTTATAACTACGCTGAATATTTTCATTCTTGAAACTCTTGGCAGCCATCAGTGTTTCACACATGATATCAATTAGAAAACAGAATAAATAGCCTCATAGAATGCATGCTGGCTTCTGTGGGTAGCAAGCTGGCAAAAAGACAAAAGATTAGCCCAAAATTAGTAAATGTGGCCTGGCAAAGGCCACCAAGTTGAGTATATTTTACAACTTTAACACACATCACAGGACATCACAGCAGCTGCTCCACAAATAATGAACATACACAAACAGCTTGGAAAGGCGTACAACAGGAAGGTACGTCACTACTATCAAGACTCATCAAGGAGGAACAGATTATTCCTACTTTTTTAAATGAACATAAAGTTCATTATCAAACATAAAAAACAATATCTTTGCTACCAAAATTAACGGTGATTGCCAGTTTCAACAAATTCCACAACTTTAGACATTTGTAACATCTATAAGGAAAACATGATAAATAACACTTATTCACCTCTAGTAGCAGCAATAAAATAGTGGGTTCACCCTCAAGACAAGAGAGATGAAAAATAAGGAATAAAGACGTAAGTATTCTTTATAATAAAACTAAGTTAAATGATTGCTGGTATTGCTTTTTGATTTATTAATGCCCCCCTGATTACAAAAAAGAATTTAAAGGAGCTAGCATCTATTTGTTAAAAGGACAACATATTAAATTCTTATCTCATTTGCAACATCTCATTTGAAGTTTCTTAAAAATGAATTTTGATTAAAAATAGTATATAAGATTTGGATTATATTATATTGCATTAAAAGAGGGCGTAAGGAGAGAGAAACAATGAGAAAGAGAAATGCCCTTAACCAAGCGTAAGAAAAGGAGTAACCGAGGCATCAAACAAGACACAGGCTTCATTAAATACAACTTTAGACATGGTGCCTCAATTCCTCTAGAGGACAATGGAATATAAGAAAGTACTCGCTATAGGATAAATGTTTCCCCCTACCCCAAATTCATACATTGAAATCCTAATCCCCGAGGTGGTGGTATTAGGAGACGGGGTCTTTGGGAGGTGATGAGGACAGCCTTTATGACTGGGATTGGTGTCCCATAAAGAGGCTACAGAGGGCTACCTTACCCCATCGGCTACATGAGATTACAGTAAGAAGGCAGCTGTCTGTGAGGAAGACAGCTGGCTATGAAGCAGGAAGCAGGCCCTCACTAGACACTGAATGTGCTAGTGCCTTGACTGTGGACTTTCCAGCCTCCAGAACTGTGAGAAATAAATGTTTGATGTTAGTAAGCCACTCAGATTATTTTATTTTTGTTACAGTAGCCTACATGGACTCAGACAGTAAGACAGTATGACAACGCGCTCAAAATTATCCATGTGGATAGTGGTTTGGATTGGGGGAACAGACTTGGGGCTATATATTCAATAAGCCCAAATGATCTCTTTTAAGTATACAAAGAAGTACCAAAAACTTCAGTAGTGAAGGGATAGCATACCATTTAGAGGAAGAAATTAAGTCATTGTCATATATTATGTGGTTTTTAGGGGAAAGATAAATAAAACTAGTCAGAACCTCCTTGATGGCATTCATGATAACCAATTTTTCAGGAGCAAATTCAACATTTAAAGAGCACCTATGTGGATAGACATTATGCTAGGTCTTTTTTGTGTGTAATTTCATTCTATCCTCATCTGAAGAAATGAGGCTCAAAGAGGTTAAGTAAATTAGTCAAAGGAAATACAGCTAATAACGTATATATCAGGTACAGTCCCACAGCTGTCTAAAAACAAAGATGCTTTCTCCCACATCAGGCAACATTTTTCTTATCTCCCGGGCTAACTGCAGTTAATGATATCTCAGGGAAGCAGAATCAGAAAAATCACTTCTTATGAGTTAATAAGTCTCTATAGACAACAGAGCCTTACAGTAACAAGAAGAGGAGCAGAGGATGGGTGGAGACACAATGGAATCACAGACACAATGAGACAAATTTTTTAGGATGAAAAATTTAATCTCAAAAATGAGTCAATTTCTGTTTGGAAAAAATAATGAAATATTCCCAAATGATAAGAGTGATCACTTTCTGGAGGTGAAAGTATAGAATTCTTGATTCTCTCAAAGCTTCTGCTAAAAATTTCATGTCAAAATAAGTAGATGTTTTATGAAAGTAATATGATTATTAAAGTGATACTTTCCGATTTCAGGTGATTGATTGAAGTCCTTGGTCATGTGCAGTATTCGCCTACTGCAATAGTACTCTGCTATGAAACCCTAACAACTTTTGAATTACTGGGCACACCATCTGAAAGAACTGTCCTTAGTTCATATCACTTCCTGAACAGTGATGATGTTTACTGCCTACTAAAATAAGTGTTTATCCAAAAGAAAATTATTCTCATACCAAGATCCTGAGCAAATATCTAACCTCCTTCTGAGGTCTATTTTCCTCAACTATAACATGGTGTTATAATCTGTATATTGAAGAGTTGTCAAAGAACATAAATGAAAAGTGCTTACTTACCACTGGGACATGAACATATACACACTAAATAGAATCACTGCTTGTATGATTAGCATTATACTCATTATCATCATATCAACCATAATTACCATAAGCTAAGAGAATTCTACTTAGTCTCATTCACTAAAGAACTAGAATTGTATAGGTATGTTCACTGTGTCAAAAAAAAAATTACTAAGGAAAGAATCAATCAAGATGGCAGAATAGGAGGACATAGAACTTACCTCCCCTCACCCCGCCCCCACAAACAAAGCAAAAATAATCAACATGTGGAATAATTCCCTGTAAAAACTAACCGGAAACTGGTGGGAAGGCTCTTGTACAAACAAGGGTATAAGAAAGATACACATGGAATCAGGTAGGAAGGGAAGAGAAGCAATCAGGATGGGACCTTGTGCCCCTGGGATGGGCCTCAGAGGAAAAGGGAGATGACACTCGAGGAGACCCAACCTGGGGAGTGAGCAGTTCAAGCCAGACTGGACCACTGATACAGAGAAGACAAGCTCTCGTGAATGTCTGGAGGGCTGGTGGGACCTGTGAGGAACATGTGAGCACTGGCTTGCTCCCAAGGCAGGGCAGAGAGGGTGAACTGAGGACTGCTGCTGTGGCTGCCCGGTTTCCCACAACTGCCCCAGTGTGCACCCCAGCCTGAGCTGTGGGAATGCTCTAGCCTACTTACTCCACCTTGCAGCTCCACATTAGAGCAAAGGCTACCCCAACCAGGGAGAGAGACTGGAACTTGGTTGTGAGACACAGACGTAACTTGGAATGAGGGTGGCATACGAGCACAGTGTGGGCAACTATTGCTGGCATTTACACAGGCAACACATCAGGGGCAGTCCCGATCTCTGGCAGTAGCCAGACTGCTGTACTCACGCGCTGACACATGCTGAGTGTTAACACGGGCTCTGTCTGCTCTGTGGCACAGCTCTAAAACACGCTAGGGGCAGCAGAGGCTGGGGGTGGTGACTGGCTATTAGGGACAAAGGAGACTCAGATGCAGAGGGGGCTGCCATTACTGGCGCTTGCATAGGCAGAGCATTGGAGGCAACCTGGACCTCTGTCTGAGGTCAGCCCACCATAGCCAACACCCTGTCAGGAGCCAAGAGTTCCATGGCTCCTCTTGCTCCAGCACTCCTCATCCTTGGAGTAAGGGTGCCAGTGCTGGGAGAGGGGAGAAGTTGACAATAAAACAATAATAGTGGGAGACTACATTCTATTTACATCAATTCACAGATCATCCGTACAGAAAATCAGTAAAGCAATGTGGTCATAAATGACACAATCAACCAGTTAGACTTACTAAATACCTATAGGACATTTCATCCCAAAGCAGCAGAATACACATTCTTTTCAAGTGTACATGGAACATCTTCCAGAAGAGGTCAAATGCCAGGCCACAAAAAAAGGCTCAACAAATTTAAGAGGATAAAAATTATATCAAGCATTTTTCTGACTATAATGGTATGCAACTAGAAATCAATTACAGAAAGAAACATGGGAAAATCACAAACATGTGGAGAGTAAACTACATGCTACTAAAAAAAAAAACCCAATAAGTCAATAAAGAAATCAAGAGGAAATCAGAAAATACCAGACAATTGAAAATGTAAAATTTCCAAAACTTATGGGATGCAGCAAAAGCAGTTTTAAGAGGGAAGTTTACAGTGATACAGGCCTTCTTCAAGAAACAAGAAAAATCTCAAATGAACAACCTAACCTATTATTTAAGGGAATTAGAAAAAGAAGAACAAATAAAGCCCAAATTCAGCAAGAGGAAGGGAAAAAAATCAGAAAGGAAATTAAAAAAATATATATATATAAATATATATAAAATATATATTAAAAAACAATAGAAAAGATCAATGAAACCAACAGGTGGTTTTTTGAAAAGATAAGTGGAATTGATAATACTGTAGTCAGGCTCATTAAGAGGAAAAGAGAGAGGACCCAAATGAAAAAAGAAAGAATTGAAGGGAAGAAAAACAACTGATGTCACAGAGATACCAAAAAAAAAAAAAAAAAAAAAAAAAAAAAAACCCCATAAGAGAACACTATGAAGAGTAATACGCCAAGTTGAACAACGTAGAAGAAATGGACAAATTTCTAGAAACAGGCAACCTGTGAAGACTGAATCAGAAAGAAACAGGCAATCTGAACAGACTGAAACTAGCAGTAAAATTGAATTTGTAACTTAAAAATTCCCAACAAACAAAAGTCCCAGAATGAATGGCTTCACAGGTGAATTCTACTAAACATATAAAGAAAAGCTTACTTATACTTCTCAAACTATTTCAAAAAATCGAAGAGGATGGAACACTCACAAACCCATTCTATGAGGCCACCATTACCCTAACACCAAAACCAGACAAATATACTGCAAAAAAAGAAAGTTTCAAGCCAGTATTTTTGATGAATATAAACATAAAAGTCCTCAAAAAAATATTAGCAAACTGAATCCAACAATACATAAAAAGGATCATATATCATGATCAAGTGGGATTTATCCAGGATGCAAGGATGATTCAATATTCAGAAATCAATCAATATGGTAAACATTGTTTATCCTTCCATTAACAAAAGGAAGGATAAAAAAAAAATCACATGATCATCTTTACAGACACAGAAAACACATTTGACAAAATTCCAGTATTCATTCGTGATTAAAAACTCTCCTCTAAGTTGGTATAGAAGAAACTTATCTCAACACAATAAAGGCCATGTATGATAAACTCATAGCTAGCATTATACTAAATGGTGCAGGGCTGAAAGCCTCCCCTCTAAATCAACAGATGAATGGATACACACACACACACACACACACACAATGGAATATTACTCAGCCATAAAAAGAATGAAATTCTGAAATTCTGGACCTAGAGAATATTATGCTTAGTGAAGTAAGTCAGACAAAGGACAAATACTGTAAGTTATCACCTATGTGTGGAATCTAAAAGACAAAACAAATGAATGTATATAAAAAACAGATTTATAGAGAACAAACTAGCAGTTACCAGTGGGGAAAAAGAAGCAGGGAAGGGTTAGATACAGGTACAAGATTAAGAGACACAAACTACTATGTATAAAATAAATAAACAACAAGGATATATTGTACAGCATAGGGAAATACAGCCATTATTTTGTAGTAACTTCAAATGGAGTATTACCTATAAAAATACTGAATCACTATGTTGTACATCCGAAAATATAACATTATAAATCAACTATACTTCGATTTAAAAAATTATAATAAAGCAGCTTACAAGACTGCATAAAATTTTTTTAAAATATAAAAACTTTGGTTAGGTCAATGAATGATCTTGATGTAATTACCACATCTCTCCAAAACATGAAAGATTCTCTCTGTTGTGCTGTACTTTTGGGAGTGGGCTAAAGTTCAGAAAATGATTTACAGACTCAGTTCTAACATCAATCAAGCCTACCCAATGTGATCATTAGGGAAGAAAGGATCCTTTACCAATCTTTAAGCCAACAATAATTTTTACTGGCTATAAAACTGCCACTGGCCCATGCCAATTTCCTCACCTCATCTGCTTCTAAGGCTCTCCAATCACGAAACGAAGAAGCAAATACAGTCAAGATTTCTCCTATAAGCATCCCTTTTAATATTAACAAAAATGATTAAGAACAAGGCAAAACCTAAGAATTAAAGGTGTTCTTTAGCCTCTAGAGAATGTCTACATGACCAGATATTTTAGGACTCCCCTCTACAAAGAACTTGTCAAGCAGAAGGCTTTGCTTCACTCTTTCAAACCAAAAATCTCTGTAAATAAATATTCAAACCTTCAGTTAGTGGAATCTAATCATATATCCTTGTAACTACTATGCCTTGTAAATTTTTTCCTTCCAAATTATACAAAACAATTCAAAGAAAGCCCACCTCAGCTTGGCAGAGGGCATGAAGACCTTGTAACACCAAGGCAGCTGGAGTAGCTTGATCAGGCTTGGTGCATTCATTTAGCACCTGGGAAATAGCTGCCAACATATCTGCACCATGCTGATAGGGCCTACGAGACAAGATTAAAGCGAAAGAGCTGTATTACTACTCCAAGGTTCTTTGCCTGAACAAAAAGCATTAACACTTTCCTTTAACCCAGTGCATATTAAACATTGACTCTCAAATAACACCACATATTTTTCTTCAAAGATTTGTATCGTCATCATCTCTGCAATAGAAGGCTCATTTCTGATATAGAAATATTATCCAAAAAAGAAAACACTCAGTAACAAATTTTATTCTCCCTAAATTGTAAATCCTATTGTCTGAATTGACAAAAACTCAAGTCAATAATAGTGATGAAAAGCACTGACTTACCTTACTGAGATTATCAGTAAAACCAGGGATTTGAGATGAGAAGATAACTGATTACAGTAATGATACAAACTAAGGTGGTTACACCTACCACAGAAATCATGACAAGGATGATCACAGAAATAATAATGATGTCAATTATCCCTGACTGAGCACTTACCTCATGCCAGGCACCATGCTGGATTCACTTACTCACCCTCCTCTCCTTCCTCTCCTCTCTACCCCACATACATTGTGCTGTCCCCAGAATGCTTTTAACTTCATAAAGAAATGCCCAGGTCCATGCTCTGCGTTCCTTGTAAACACTCAGTGATATAATACTTTTCTCTACTTAACAAAATATCAATTGAAAAAATTGTCTGACTGAACTCTACTGCTTCACTGTCCACCAAATGGAAATCATTTAACAGGACTGGAAAAACTTAACAGATCTTGAGGTGGTAACTGAAAGGTGCGCTGAATAAGTTTTCAACAGACTCTGATCTGGTCTGATATTTAACCTCTCCTGACCCTCGGGTTTAAGTACGTAAAATTATAATGTCAGCTTTCATCTCTAATTTTTTTCCATGACAACACCTCAAGAAAATCTAAACTCTCAGGTCTTCAGTTACATGTGAGGTCTTTTTTTGTGTTGCCAGAAGGCTGAAGCTCAGAAAAGAGGCAGAACTGCTGAGGCTTAGATACATTCTGATCCAAGATTTTACTTGGACTAGGAACCACCCACGTTATCAGCACCTGGGCCAGCCATTCACTGCACAGCTTCAGGGACTACCATTCACAGTGTCATCACTGACAAAACTGAGACTGATGCTCCAAGAATTCTACAGTGCAGTGGCTTGATCAATTTCTCAAACCTCTGGATTATAACTCGTTTCAAACGTATCAAATGTGTTTCCCCCCTAAAGGTTCTGGCTTTACTGCAATTCAAGAAAAAAGAAATCTGGCAAGGTGGAGCTCTACTTAGTGTTATTTCAGTCTCGTCACCTCCTGCCTATTTATTAATCTATAATCTAGAATAGCAGAGCCATCTTCCTAATATCTTCATGTCCTCCTAAACCCCAGGAATGCAAGATAATAATTCTTAATAATTAATTCCATGCAATTAATAACAAATAAGGCTTTCCCTATAAAAATCCTTTGCAAAATTCAGGCATAAAATAGGGAGAATGTAAGAAAGAATAGTTTGACTATAGTCTACTGCTTAAGTTTCAGAAGTTTATAGATAGAAAAATGGAAAACATAACATATATTTTATTACAACATTAAATTATTACCCAGAAAAAGACAAAAATACCCTTTAAACCTATATTATACAACTAGACCTGAAAAGACATGCCTGCTTCTCAAAGTTATTGTCTGATATTACTAAATTTTACAATCAGAAAACTTGAGTTGAATATTAACTTATTCTTACTCAAATATTCTCTGCCTATGTTTCCCAGCTCCTTGCTAGCAATAAAAAAAAAAATAATACATCATAATGTACATTCCCCAGGATTAAGCACATCTTACCTTTGCTTACATATATCTCTGATCGATGCTGCTTTGGCAATCAGTTTCTCCCACTGGACCTCCTTGCCCACAGACAGAGCGGGCATATCGGACACGGCCATGAAACGCTGCAGTTCAGGATAGACACGATCCTAAGGAGGCAATTTCACAAAAAAGGAAATTTCACAATTTGAGTTGAATAATCATTATCTCCTTTTATGCAGCATTTTCTCTCTCAATCTGACATTTGCATTGCAAATTATAATGTATTCCTTCTAATCAGGAGAAAAGAATGCTGTTGTGATTGCTGGAGATTTTCTTACAGACCCATGTACTGTTCATTTCATAAAACCAGAAAAAAAGTGGCTAAATCTCACCGTCATTACAGAGGCTCTAATCACTTATATTTCTATTACTTTTTCCACACACAGGGAAAAATAAATTTCAGAAATAAAGAAATAAGATTATTTTTCTATTTTCAATTTCTGAGAATCAATCACAACTGACTGCATTACAGATCAAAAGCACCACACTAAATCAAAATTTCTCAATGCAATCATTGATGCCACTCACTAATATTACTGTATCAAAGCACTGTCATGCATAATGACAAAATCAGCTCTCTTCACTGAAGGGAACATGCTTAATACTCACACAAGTGTATATCTGACTTACCTGCTTTTCCCACAAAGATGTCAACAAGCGCAAAGTGACAGCTTTCAGTTGTGGGGTGGTTCCAAGAAGTTGGATTACTCGTAGAATTTGTCCTATGCACACCTAGACAACATTGAAGAAACTCTGGTTTCATAAATGCAATGCAGATAACCCCAAGGGTACCAAAAGAACTTAAAAACCCCTTATTATATAAAGATTGAAATGGAAGCTAACTACAGTATGACCCACCTTCTCAGAGGTTGGGGAATGCTTTGGGAGGGGCTGGCTAGCAATTCTGGGGGCATAAAGACCTAATCTCAGACAATAGCCACTGGGAAAACTTGACAATAAAAATGATTTAAAAGAACTAATTCTTCAATATTGTAAGAAACACTTTCAGCCCAACAAGGGAAGCAACGGCAAAATTAAAGGACCAACATTTCACATGGGAACAAACAAAATTCAATGTGTTATCCATGCTTCACTTTCTTTTTGCCCCCAAGTAAAATGGTTAATATACACGAACCTTGTGAACACCAAGTGTAGGTAAAGTATATAAGATATCATTGTATAACGCAGGTTCCAGTGGTCTTCCCAGTTTGAACATCAAAACTGGAATCAGACTTGGTACCTAAAATGAATTTTTAAGAACATATAAATTATGCCTTCTAAAAGAAATCAACTTATAAAGCAATCATTTCATTTTTCTTCAGAGGAGTACTATATATATATGAAAGAAAAGACTAAAACTAAAAATCTCAGTTAGCCATTTGTTGTTAATGGTAATTTTGTAGTATTACTAATATTCTATCTCTTTTACAATTATTTGTGAGCCCTTGTTCTATTTATACATATATATGTATATGTATAAATTTATACATATATATGTATAAATGGTTATTTAGTTTTAAAATGTTTTTCTTAAACAACTATGACATTAACTCTCAGCAATATGAAAGTAATTAAGATATATTCTACCTTAAAGAAGTTACAGTTCTAATAAGCAGCACAGTGAAACATTCAATGATGTTATCCCAATATGAAATAATTAAAATCAATTGTACTATAAGGGTTAATGGACAAAAATTTCCCTCCACATTCACATTTCCAACCCTATGTATAGCACAGTAAAATAAGAGCAATTTATTTGTGAACTGAAAGACTTACTATTATTAAGATGGTAGTATCTCCCCAACACATCTACAGATTCAATGTAATTCCTATCAAAATTCCAGCAGGCTTCTTTGCCAAAACTGAGAAACTGATCCTAAAATTCATATGAAAACTAGGGACCCCAAACAGCCAAAACAATCTTGAGAAGGAACAAAGTTTGGAAGACTCAAATTTCCCAGTTATAAAGTTTATTGCAAAGTTACAGCATCATAGTCAAAACAGTGTGGTACTGGCATAAGGACAGAAATACAGATCAATGAAATAGTACTCAGAGGCCAGAAGTAAATCTTTACATTTATGTCAGTTGATTTTTGACAAGTATACCAAAAAAATACAATGAAGAAATAAGAGTTTCTTTGAAAAATGGTGTTGGATTTTGACAACTGTATATCCACATGCAAAAGAATTAATTTGGACATATTCCTCACACCACATGTAAAAATTAACTCAAAATAGACTTTAGACCCAAATGTAAGAGCAAAAAACTATAAAACTCTTAAGGAAAACATAGGAGTAAATCTATGCTCTTCAGCTAGGCAAAGCCTTGTTAGATATGATACCAAAAGCATGAACAACAAAAGAAAATAATATATTTCATTAAATTGAAAACAATTGTTCTTCAAAGGATACTATAAAGAAAATGAAAAGACAACCCATAGAATGGAAAAAAATATTCGCAAATCACGTATCTAATGAGGGGCTTATATTCAGAATATATCAAGAATTCTTACAACTCAATAATAAAAGGACAAATAATCCAACTTTAAAAGAGCAAAGGATCTGGGTAGATATTTCTCCAAAGAAGATAAACAAATGCCAATAAAGATAGGAGAAGATATTAGACTAGCATTAGCCATGACATAAATGCAAATCTGGTAGCTCACAGTGAAAAAGTATGAGATAATGAATATATGTATGTTCATGTATAACTGAAAAATTGTGTTCAACATTGGAAATTGACACAACACTGTAAACTGACTATAACTCAATAAAATAAATTTTAAAAATATTTGCGAATATTTAGTCGTAGAATAATATGTGACTTTATACCCAGTAGGATGGCTGGAAAAGACAGGCAATAGCAAGCGCTGGCAAGGATACGGAGATACTGGGACCTTAATACACTGCCAGTGGGAATGTAAAATAGTGCAGCCCCTTTGGAAAACAGTCTGACAGTTTCTCCATTGGTTAAACAGAATTACCATATAATCTAGTAATTCTACTTCTAGGTATCCACCCAAGATAAATTAAAACATATACCCACACAAAAACTTGTATTTGAATGAATCATGGCAGCATAATTCATAATAGCCAAACAGTGGAAACAACCCAAATGTTCATCAATTGATGAAAGGATAAATAAAATGTAGCATACTCATATGATAGAATAGTATTCTACCATAAAAAAAGGAATCAAGGATGAACATTGGAAACATCAAATGAAGTAAAAGAAGCCAGTCATAAAGGCCACATATTATATGATTCCATTTATACGAAAAGTCCAAAAGAGAGAAATCTACAGAGACAGAAAGTAATTGCTTAGGATTCAGGAAGTATAGGAGAAAATGGAGAATGGCTACTAATGGATACAATGTTTCTTCTGGGGTTAATGAAAATGTTCTCAAATTATCTATAGTTATATTTGTACAATTCTGTGAATATACTAAAAGTCATTGAATTGTATACTTTGAATCAATAAATTAAATATATTTGAATTATACCTTAATAAAGTTATTTTCAAAATTCATTTCAAAATCATTAAGTGAACATCTACTATGAGCAAGGAACTCTAGTTGATGGCACAAAATGTAGTGCCAAAATTTTTATTTTCCTAATAGTATGTTCAACAAGTTTGTTCTCCAGAAATTGATAAATTTCTTCTACCTGCTATAATCTTAGAAAACTTGTTCCTTGTAAGATTACATATACACTTTAATTCAATTTCAAGAAAAACAAAATCCTCAAAGCTATCAACAAAAAAGTGACAGTTAAACATTAATTCGTTAAGAAGCCTGACTATGACATACCATTGGCATTTGCAGCTACACATGTAATGGCTACAGACTCACAACACACAGCCAAAATTTACGATGTTTTTAACAAGTGCTGGGCTCTACTTGAACAGAATTTCCATCACCTCACCTTGAGCAAATGAAGGGAGACAAATTTTTCTATTGGTTTTTTTATTCCCCACTTTAATTAAAAATAAAAGGTTATCTTAGATTGCAGTGTACAGGTCTCAATGAATTACCCCTTCTGGGAAGATTTCCACCAAGACACTTTGACAGATTCTTAGTTCTGAGAAGGGCAATCAGTACATATAGTGGCATTGTATAAAATAGTGTATTTCCTTATATAGCTTTTAACAACTATTTTAATTACATTGTCAGAAAAGAAAATATTTATGCCAAAAGTATCCTATTTATGCCAAAGAGTACAGTTCCTTCATGAACCTTAGACCTAAAGAAGTTTGTAAGGATTTTTATTTTTCCCTGTAAAATTTATAAATTAAAAAAAAAAACCACCAAAGTGGGAAACTTTTATAGCAAATAATCTTAGACTTAGATCTTGAGGCTACTCTAGCCCATTAAATTCTCAAATCAATAAAAAAAAAAGTGTTATTTCACTAGTATGTCTTAAACTATTTAAATGTATTAAAACACAGATATAAACATGTGTGTGGAAAATATTTTTCCATTATATGAGCTGTTGTTCTCCTAAAGGAAAGACATATATGTATATTTATTGATTTATTTGAGACATCATTAGGAGCTCTTGATTCTTCTGCTCTGAGCCTTCTATTCTCTGTAGACAAAAAAGAGAATGAATACTCTGACTTAACCATAAAATACAAAATAAGCTGGCAACTGCCCTATAATTCACTGTCTCCAGACTTTCTGGTTTCATAAAACTCACTGATTTCTCTCTCTCCTACAGAATTCAGGTTCTTGACAAACAAAATGATTCAAAATGATAGAATTATTAAGGAACTCCCCCCAACATAAAACTATCAGCAGATTTCTCAGCAGAAATCTTGCAGGCCAAAAGGGAATGCAGAATGATATATTCAAAGTGCTGGAAAAAAAAAAACACCTCAAAATAAATACTATATCCAGCAAAATTTTCCTTCAAAAATGAAGGAGAAATAAAGACTTTTCTAGATAAATAAACAACCTAACTTTATACTAGAAAAAGAATAAACTAAGCCCAAAGTTAGCAGAAGAAAGGAAATAATGAATATCAAAGCAATAAATGAAATAAAGAATAGAAAAAATCAACAAAATTAGAAGTTGGTATTTAAAAAGATCAACAAAATTGACAATCATTTAGCTAGACTAAGAAAAAAAGAGAGAAGACTAAAATAAAATCAGAAACAAAAGAGGAGACATAACTCATACTACACAAATACAAAGGATTATAAGAGACAACCATACACTATCATACTACAATGAATGGGATAACCCAGAAGAAAAAGCTAAATTTCTACAAACATACAACTTACTAAGACTGAATCTTGAAGAAATAAAAAATCTGAGCAGCCCAATAACAAACAAGATTGACTCAGCAATCAAAAACATAAAATAGCCCAGGACCAGGTAACTTCACATGTGAATTCTACAAAACATTTGAAGACAAGTTAACATCAGTCCTTCTTAAACTCTTCCCTAAAAATTGAAGAGGTGGGAACACTTCTAAACTCATTTTATGAGAATAAAGACAGATGGAAAAAGACTCAACAAAATACTAGCAAACAGAATTTAACAGCACATTAAAAGGATCATACACCATGACCAAGCGAC
This sequence comes from Camelus ferus, assembly GCF_009834535.1. NCBI lineage: Eukaryota > Metazoa > Chordata > Mammalia > Artiodactyla > Camelidae > Camelus > Camelus ferus. The sequence goes on from NC_045699.1 coordinate 17,806,108, forward strand.
CAAGTGGGATTTATCCCTGGGAGGCAAGGATGGCTCAACATTAAAATCAATCAATGTTATAAACCACAGTAGAGTTAGAAGAGTCTTGTTGAATTCATTGAAGTAAATGACTTTATTTTACAGATGATGAAAGTGAGGCACAGAGGATCACAAAGTTAGTTGGTGGCAGAATGAGGGTAGGAGTTCATGTCTCAGTTTACCTCTCCATTCTACCTTGGTTGAATGAAAGCAATTGAAGATTCCAGCCTATCTATAATAGGATAAAGAGCTATCATGTAAGTCTTCTCTTTGTAATTGGACAAAACACAAAGGAAGAAATAAGCAGGAGAGACAAAACTCAGCACCTCCCTGGAGTCAATCATATAAAGAACATGAAAGTATAAAAATTTAACTCTGGCTTCCATAAACAAAATCCATGCTGGCAGTGTATGAGGTGACACAGAAAGCAGCATAATCTTCCAGAGAGTTCTACAATGAAACTCTTGAGTAGTACTGTCCACTTATAAATTATGAGAAATACAAAGGGCTTTGTTATTATCATCTTAGTTTTCAGATGAGAGATATAATTAATGTTTATAACTACTTCTTTTTAAAAACTATGAGAGATAGTTCATACTTTGATACTATATAAGAGGTATAGTAATAAATTAACATAAAAAATAAGATAGTGAAAAAATAATTCAAGGCATTATCATCTAATGGAAGTAAGAGGCAAAAATCCAAAGCAATATCCAATTTTCTTTAAATTTTCAGACTTAACGTTTTATAAAACTAGACCTGAACAATAGAAGTGCATTCTAGATTATATTTTATACATATCCTTAGATTACATAAGTGCTGAATCATCTTTGTAGAAAACTCAGTCTTGTGGAAAAATGTATGTAATTCTATATACATAAGTATATTTGCCTCTTATAAAAAAAGTCGTAAGATAATAGTACGTGTTAAGTTAGAAATCAAAAGATAAAAAAGTGAATTTTTAAACAAAGTTTTACTAAAGTATAGTTGATTTACAATATTGTGTTGCTTTCAGGTGTACAGCATAGTGATTTGGAAAAACATGAAATTTAATAAAACAAAGAGTGAATATGCTAGGATGGTACATACCTACAGAAGTATAAACACATTCTTTTAATAAATTTAACACTGAAAGAGATTCTAAAAAAATCACTTACTTTACCCAAAAAGGGGCATAATGTAATATGATGCTTTTGAACATTAGTAAACTTCACCTTCCTCAATCATTTGACATGCTTACTTATGGTATCTACTTATTATTTAAGTGATACAGTGGAAAGCAGTCCATTGATAGATGTGCTGCAAAACTAATCACTTCCTTGTAAGGAATCTGCAGAAATGCAGCAACATCAAAGAAATATAAACACGGTATAATTTTATTCTTCTGTGATTCAAATTATATTCATATCATAACATTGTAATAAATGGTCTACTGTCTTGAAGTTTAACCTTTGAGAGACAAAAAAGGTCAAGGGAAAAAAAGGTATCTAGAATAACAAAGACCTCTACCAGGCAATCTACTTTGTCTCTGATATTCACTCTAGCCTTATTCCAGTTTAGCCTGAGCATCTGATCCATAATGACTCCTCTAATAGTAATAGCTAATATCTATCTATTGAACAGTTACTATAAATGCTCTCCTTAGCACTTTATAGAAAATCATGATTATCATCATGTTTCAAATGACAAAACTGAAGCTCGTAAAGACCAAATAATTTGCCCAAGGTAACAGAAGTAGTACACAGTGGAGTCAGGAGTAGACCAAAGCCAGTTAACTCCGAAGAGCCCATGTAGTTGCCGCTCTGCCTTACCAAAGGAAGGGATGACATCTTCACCTTTGTATCTCTGGTTCCAGCATACCATAAATGCTTTTACAATGCATAAACTACTACTAATTTCCTTGTCTGTCCAAATTCTATTCACAAGATGGATCTTGTAATAGTGTTGCAGCTACTTCATTCTGTACACAATTATTAAAAGCCTATCACTTTCAAAGAAAAGCACTTAAAGATAGTAAGTACTCTGACCAAATTAACTTCAAATCAGAAAAATTTACCTGTTAAGATAGGTGTTACCAGGATATCAAAATGTTACTAGGACATCGTCAGAATCTGAGGCAATTTCCCAGTATACAGAAAGTAAGTTCAGCAACAGAGGTGCTCCAAATATGGAAAACAGAGGAAGTATCATAAACTGGAACAGGATAAAGTCAAGTATCATTTCACTTGAGGAGTCTGAAATACCTGGAAGAAAATAACATGACCCTTCCCTACCTAAACGTAATTACCAGGCTGGTCTCCTCGGCCATCTGAATTTCATTATCTCACAGAGTCTGACAATTTATATATTTAGAAAATGGCGTAAGAAAACTTAAATCATAAAGTAAGAGTCACACTATTAATATGTAACCACCAGTGGGAAAAAAAGAGTATGACTACCATTAATTTTTCTCAATTGCCAACATTTTGACAACTTGCTATAAATGATAACTATAATGACTGAATTCCTGTAAGCATAAAATTTCCTTCCTGAGCAGAAATTGGTTTTACTTAGGAAGTCTATCATGGTAAGATGTAAATCTTTGGTAGTCTGACTGGTAGAACAAAAGTTAAAAGCCAATGTCCTATAAGTAAAGTACGATGGGTGTATTTTTCCCTTCAATTTGGTGCAGTCAATTTCTACTATTGTATCTGTCACTGGCAATGAGTCTCACATTGAAGAGTTGAAAGGAGGAGTTTGAATGCTGTCCAAGAATCAGATATAATTAAATATAGCTCAGCTAGGAAAGTATGTAATAAAACTAGAGAGTCAATGCTTTTGAATTTATTAAAATAGTAAATTGCTCGAAGAACACAAAGCTATGACAGTCAGATCAATTTATTGGAATATGAAAAACTATGCAAGACTGACAATGGTGAATGTGAGCCAATTCATACTACATTTGAGGGAAAAAAGATTAAATGGCCAATAAAAATTGGCTGAACATAATCCAAATACTCACTTTACTTCTTCAGTGACAAAAAAAAAACCTTTTAAGTATAAATAACTGATAGATATTTTATACCACGACTTTTATAAGGTACCAATTCAATCTCAAATAAAAGGCTGAACATTAAATAGGCTCTATATGAATAATGATAAACAAATGACCTGATTAGAAAGCTATTATCAACCATAGATTAACACCCAGGATGAAGTAAAGTTAATGAAAAAAACCAGAAACATAAAAAAGGATTGATTTAAATGTCTTGCAATGATGAATAAGAAAACATTTCATTGCTTGGAGTGGACAGTGTATTGTTAAAGAATGACAGAAAACAGATTTAGTAAACTCCTATCCTATATAATCTTCCTGATTAAGGAAAACTATTAGACTAGAAAGATGAAATGAATATTAGTAAGAAGACACTGACAATGACATCCATGATAGAAACAGACAGTGCAAACAAACAGGAAAAAAAAAGGCTGATGAATCGATGAACGGTGTTAGAAAAACTGATTAGCTAATGGGGAGGAGGAATCCAAACACATTACCATGCAAGAAAAAAAAACCCAAATGGATTCAAGAATCAAACATCAAAGAGAAATAATGATTAAAGAATCTAAAAGAAATGTTAAGTGAATATTTACTGGCTCTCTAGAAAGAAAATCACTCACTATGCATTAAAACAATGAAAGGAAATACAATTAAAGAAGAGGATTCAGAAAACAAAAGAGCTATTGAGTTTGAATACATGTTAACATAACAAAAAAAGTCAACAGTAGTTGAAAGATAAAGTTAATGAAATCGCCCCCCAAATGGAGCAAAAATGTAGAGAGAAGAAAACAGGGAAAGAGAAGATAAGAAATATTTAAGACCAGTATAGGAATTCAGGGTCCAAGTAAGAGAAGTTCCAGAAAGAAAGAGCAAGGTCAGTAGAGGGAAAGAAATTAATGACAAAATAATAAAGAAAATTCCCCATCATTAAAGGGCCTGAATTTCTAGATTAAAAGAGTCACCAATTATGCAGTATAACAGGTGAAAATAGATTCACACCAATACATGTTGTTACCAGGGACACACAGAAGATCCTAAAAGCTTCCAGAGAGGAAAAATAAAAACAAAATTTAGGTTCACATAAACCTATATTCAGGATTTCAGGAATCAGAATAACTTTGGATTTCTCTACAGCAACAGTGCAAGTCATGGAAGTAATGGAAGAAAATAAATAAGTTTGTGAAGAAAATTAAAAACAGTTCCTAATGCAGAAGTCTACACCTGTCAAACTAACCTCACCCCTCCCACACAGTAAGGTACTCATTAATAGTTAAAAAGAAAATATACACACATGTGATTTTTCAGCAATGATTTGATATTCTAAATAAAGAATGCAAAAATTCTTAAGATAATACAGATCCCCTCAAAATAGACAAAGCACATAAAGTTAAAACTCAGAGAAAAATAAAAGCAGCAAATAAAAACTTTAAATCTCAGCAAAAATTTTTGAAACTGAAAATTATACCAAAATAATTTTCTCACAGATTAAAGTTCAAAATATTTTTAATTCTAAATTTAAATATTTAAATTTAATGTAAAGATACAGTGAAACAGACATTCTCACATAATTATGGGGGAGTAAAAGGTGATACAATGCTTCTAAAGACAAATTACAAACTTCATTTAAGAAGTTCAGCTTCAAAATAACACTACTGAGTTGGAGACTGGAGAATGGAGGGTAGAGAAGATATAGACTAGCTATGGAATGATACCTGTTGAGACTGAGGGATGTATATCTCATTTATTACTCTATCCACTTATGAATATGCTTGCCATTTCTCATGATAAAACATTAAAAATCTTCTAATCCAGTAGTCTTATTAACATAAATGTATTTTTTTAACAATTAGAAGTTCAATAAAATTTAGGGGATAAGATTTCCTCCCAACATACCAGAATATGCATAAAATATCATGTATTATTTTTATGTCTGAGTAAATCAACTAAAACAAAAAAGACATAATAAAAACTTTCATGTTAGAAAAGATCAACACAATGTGCAAAACAAACGCCAGGGGAAAAAAAATATAAATAGAATTAGTTGTTACAACCAGAAAGATAAAAGGGCAAAGAGAAACAGAAAATTCTGTGTTCCTATATTATGCAAGAATTGAAGAAAGACAATAGTTATCTGTGAATATTTAAAGGGCTAACATAAAACTAGGTTTGTTTCATGTAATCCCAAGGCCCAAACTGAAAGGTATATTTGAGTTTAATATGGAAAATAAATTTACAAAAAAATTGCTAAAGAATAGAGCAGACTGCCTTAGGAGGCACTAAGTTTTCTGTAACCAGAAGTGCTTAATAAGAGAATGATGACCGCCTACTTAGGAGATGTTTAAGGTATATATTCAAATATCAAGAAGGAGAACAGGAGAAGAAATTGTGAGGACTGATTTAGGACCTACTACTCAAAAGTATAAAACATAATCCAAATTAATCAAAATTTAAGTAAATATTTGTACAGAAAAGAGTTAACATAGCAGCCCTGAGAATGTCATCCTTAAAAAGACTGCTTGCCAAGTTACCCTTTGGATAGGGTCTTGGAAAGTGGATTTGGGGAGGGTTCCTATCATTCTTTACCGATACAGATGTGCCTAAACTATTCAAACACACTATACAACACTATGCCTAAGCAGGCCAGCCCCCAGTAAAACCCTTGGGCTCAGAATCTCTAATGTGCTCCCCTACTAGACAACACTTCACACATGTTGTCACGATTCCATGCTGGAAGAACTAAGCACATCTTCTATGACTCCACTAGAAAAGGACTTTTGAAAACTTGTGCCCAGTTTCCTCTGGATTTCGCCCAGTGAATCTTCTCCCTTGCTGATTGTACTTTTTACCGTTTAACTGTAATAAATCATAGTTGTAGTTGTAACTATATACTAGGTCCTGTGAACCTGGGTATAGTCTTAGAGACTCCTGACCCAGAATCATTTCGTAATTTGCTTTAAAAGAAACTAGCAATTAAGAAAATAAAATGTTATGCAGGGTTTTTAAAAGGACTTCTACAGTATTTCTACTGTCAATAGTAACAGTAAACTCTCCCATCAGTGACATACCTAATAATCAAAAATATTTGTGGGCCAACTGCACACTGGGTACTGTGTTAGGCTTTAAGGACACAGTGGAGACCCTGCTCTCAATAGTTTACTCTAAGTAAGGAACTCACAGTTAAAATCTCCATCATTATTGACTGAATAAACCAAACTCAACTTTGAAGATTAGAAGCATGGAAAATAATTACTATAGATAGAAACTAAGATATAAGAACAAGAAAACAATTCAAGACAACATGTAATTACCACAAAATACTAACTAAATTGTATAATAATGATTGCTTTTCATTTTTCAAAGGAAGGGAATGATTCTAGCACCAACCTGCCCAATATGGTGGCCACCATCCACATATGGCTATTTAAATTTGAATTTAAATGAATGAAAATTAAATAAAATTAAAACTCCACACTAGCCAAATTTCAAGTGCTCAAAAGTCACATGCGGCCAGTGGCTACCACACTGGACAGCACAGATTACAAAACATTTCCATCATTGCATAAAGGTCTACTGGACAATGCTGTTCTAAAAAGCTAAGATTCCCAAGAATGCCTCAGATGTTTGCTACCACATTATCTGCAATGGCAACAACAATAACAAAAAGAAACATGGACAACTTAAACATCTAGCAATATGCAAACAGTTGTATACATTAAACTGTTGATATACTGTGGAACACCAACATCCTTCAAAATCCATAAATTAGATTTGTATAAACTAACATGGAAAGATGGCTATAATGCACTAATTAGAGAAAAACACAAATTGCAAAGGAACATGGCTTTGTGTGCATGTAGGTATATGTATTTATAGGGGGTGGCGGGGGAAAGGTGCGTTAAGACAAATATATTTGTTTATGACTACTTGTACTTACTACTATACTGTTTGGATTTTCTACATATTACAATTACATATTACAGGAATATTACTCTAGTAAAATAAAATATTTTTAATATTTTTATTTTGCTTATTTATATAAATAAATATAATTAATATGTAGTATTATTTTACTAAAGTTATTTTCAGCAGTGTTTAAGTATGTGATGGAACTGAACTAGATATTAAATGATCAGAAGCTTTACGACTAGTAGGCAGAAGAGTAGCCATAGGACCCAGCGAAGGCTCAGTGGAGGAATGAAACTGAGGGCAGGTTTTCTGCCCAAAGAAGACAGTTTACGTGAGGGAGCAAGGTCTGATCATGCTTCTTCCCTGCCTTCCGGCTCAGCTTAGTTTTCAAGGCATATCTAGCACAAAACATCTTCTTGCCTGCTGAACCTTGTCTGTGTTGCTCCTTTTTCAAACTGATAGTTCAACTATTCATACACAAACCACAAAAAAATAAATGTTTGACAACCATGAGAAATGTTTAAGGATAACAGAATAAGTGTTTGCCCCATTCTGAGCAAAGACTTTCCTAAGTACTGTTTGTCATTCTAGCTTTGTGAACAGCTTTATTCCTGTATACTTTGGGTAACAATTATTCATTCTCAAGACGGTTGCCCACACTGGCCTGTGAATGCTCCACAGGTGGCAACTCTCTCCCTATTCTTTGAGTTTGCCCAGGACCACACATATAGTAAATACTCAGTAAACATGAGCTGAATTAAACTCAAGACTGACTAAAGAAGGTAGAAAAGACTAATAAAGTGTAAGCATTGAGACTGGCTATGCTCACCCCTAAAAAAAAAAAAAAAAAAAAGGCTGCCTAACAATCCATCACCCTCTTACTACCCTGCTGAAAAGCCCATTTTAAGAATTACCATTCCTAACCATTTTAGGTCTCTATTTCATTGCAGAGACTGTGAGGGTATTTTTGGCCAAGTGAAATCAATGAGAAGAGTATTTCTAAATACAGAATCACATTTATATCACAGAAATGAGCATTGGGATTTTTTTTTAATGTATTTCTATACTATTCAACACAGTAGCTATTAACTACACGTGACTAATAAGCCCATATAAGGTGGTGAGTCTGAATTGAGTTGTGCCGTAAGGGTAGAATACATACCAGATTTGGAAGGTTTCACACACAAAATATATATGTAAAGTATTTCATTAATAATTTTATGTTGAAATATTTCAGATATACTGAAGTACATATTTTAAAATTAATTTCATTTATTTTTACTTTTTAAAAAATGTGACTACCAAAAAATTTAAACCTATATATGTGGCTCATATTGTATTTCTACTGAACAGCACTATTCTCTATGCCCTTTAAACATCTAAATGTAGTTTAAAACACAGACACACATACTCATGCACGCACAGGCACACACAGAAAATAGTTTATGTCTCTCGTTTCATTTACTTGAGGAATAAAGTATGACAGTAAGCCTTATATGGGCAAGGAGCATGTCTATCTTGCTAAATAGCCTAGCAATACTCCTAGAACATAAGGTAGCAGATAAATAATTGTGAAATGAATAAAAGGAGCTATAAAAATCAACCACAACTTTAATAATATGCAAATTTTATTGAGCACTGATTATAAACCAGGTACTACACTTTGGATTATCTCATTTAATCTACATGATAAATTTAATGAGGTGGGTTCTTCTATTACTCTCATTTTAAAGATGAGAACACAGACGTATTAGAATTAGAACCTCCAGTATATTCTGCAATATTATAAGAAATGAAGCAATTCAATTTAGATAGTCTATACAGGAGGTTCATACAACTTTAAGTAATAAATATTTATTGAGTACCTTCTATCACATGGTATTATATTGTGTGCTGTGACATTAAGAGAAATCACAGGTTAATGTAATAAAATTATAAACAGAAGCTAAATCCTGTGACAAAGAAACCCCACTATAATTATCCCATATCCTACCAAAATATAAACAAGCCTAAATAATAGCTAATAATCTAGTTAACACAAAATTCTTCTGAATTCAAACAATCCCTTGAAATTCACTTCAAAAAATACCACTCACATAGCATTTTACAGTGTTTTTTCACGCAAGGGATCTTATAATTCTTATAGCACCCCTGAGAAGTAGGTATTATCAGAGGTTGGATGCAATCTTACAAATACTTAGATTCATTATCTAATCCAGGCATGTGCCTTATCAGGCTTTAATTCATGTTTTGTGGCTTGTCTTACGGCTACTGTCTAGGAATTTGGGGGGGGGGGTGAGAGAGGGAGTTTTAAATAAGCCACCTACAAATTAGTTCTGGATTCCAGATTCCTATCATCTTCAGAAATAACGGCGTTGGGCTGAGCAGGGTATGAAGACAATATAATTAAAAACTTTCTAAGAGGCTTAAAGAGGCAAGTTCCAACAACTTATCACTTTTGAGGGGAGGAAGCATTCAAAATTAAAATAAGCCTTCATACAGAATAATTTAATTAGCGTCAATAAAAATTAAGTCATCCTTATTGAGCTCCTTTGCAAAAACATATTTATTAAGGTTTAAATCTTGGTCCACCTTGAAAAAAAATAAGCAATATTCAATACACACTAAATGGTCAACTTAATTTTTAATGGGTAAATGGCATGGCAAGAATTGTTCAGGTACTTGTAAATGCTAAATGTCTGGGTATGTCTTCATTGGCTTTTGAACAGTTTCAAAGAGCACACATGAGAATTCATTAGCTCTTAGCACATATGAACCTGCTCCAAAGGCAGCCAAGAGAGTTGCCTAGCAACAGTGCATTTTGCATCTCTCATCATCCCCAAAGATGCTGCAGCAGCAGCAGCTAGGTCAAGCCTCTCATTAGCAACCTGACAAAGGGTTTCTATCTCCAATTTTACAAAATTATTTTTATTTCCAGGTAAAGCTCAAATACCTATCTATTATTCCTACTGACAATGTACTCTCTTCTCTCTATTCCTTCTTCTTACCAACCCCCATTTCAACAGACATGTTTTAATGAATCCATCAAAATACCTGTAACAAAAGCAGGCACTGAGAAGTCCAACAGAATTTATATGCCTATTCACATCACTCTAACTATTCCATATCTTTTGGGCAATAAAGTAAGGAAGCTTCAGAAAAGAAAAAAAGACCCTGAAATCAAATAATGGGAAAAGAAAAAAGTCAGTTATTTGACTTCAAAATTAACAAAAAACCTACCCAAATTATTTGTAATGCTATTGATAGCTAATCTTATTTCTTCCTTACTCCCACAAATCTCACCCATATAGCAAAATAGCAAAAAGGCAGAAAATTCCAGAGTGGTAATAAACTATAACAAATGGATTGACAGTTTATAATTAATGTAATCTCTTGGAAAGGAACTCTGGTTCCCAATTTAATAACTATGTTATAAAGCTTCACCTCAAATCAATAACTATTCATTCACTTCTGAAAATATTTCTTAAAATTATCACTCAGCATGGTTGCCATGCAGAGCTAAAATATATGCTCACATAATCAGTCTCATATACACTCAAAGACCCTTGAAAGAAGATAAACAAAGTAAGCAGAAAGACTTGTCATGTATTTTTAAGGTGCTTAATCCAGATTTTGATATAAACTGCACATACTCTGGTTCTGAGCTTTCATGCTATCACGAATTTCCCCATGGAAAATTTTACAGAATGTGCATGACATGTTACAAAAGATAAAGTGTGGCACTAATAGATTCAGATTAAGAGCGGTGTAATGAGGAACATTAAAAGGCAACTGTCATCACACCAAGTCAAAATGAGTAAATTTTTAAAGTGATCTGAAAGGAACAATGTGATTTTCCCCTGAAGTCCCTCCCCGTTTTTTTTAATGTGCAAACAGCCAAAAAAAAAAAAAAAATCTTTAGGAGGATTTCCCAGATGGGTGTCGTTTACCACTAAAATATTTCATTCCAGCAGTTGAAAGACCATAAAAGGGTGACTGTCCTCTAGAGTCTCTAATAACGGTAATAGATCTTGTGTTACTATTCACAAGTGACCTCTCAGTCAGGCGATTTAATTTTTCCCCCTGCAGCATGGTTGGTTTCACACACAGTGTAATAACAGTTTTTGCACAACAAGACAATTCATCCGATTAGAAGGACTGTATTAAGTCTTTCATGAACAGCATGTGTCATTACAGCTTCAGCTAGGATTTGATTTAAGACGACCTAATATATCCATGCATAATTCTTCATTTTTCTACTGTTTTAAAAAAGATTCCTCACTTTCTTCAGCAATTTTGCAGTCCATTGCCTGAACCCTCCCTGGTTTCAAAAAATAACTAAGAACTCATCAAATGCTCACTGAGCACTTTAAAATAGGTACCAAGAATTCTCCACCACACAACAGAAACGTGTAAAAAGCTCCTCGTTTCTATGTGGGTTAAATGAAATTCCACTAAAAGGGACCGAATGGGCATAAATGGTTACTGCAGTTACTTTCATGCTGCACAACATTTCAGCAATGCATCATTACTTATAAAGACAATATGATATTACTAAGAAAAGCTTTAAATAAAGTGAATTTTGAGACTTAAATTTGTAAACCTCAGCAAAGCACAAAAAAATTAAAAAATGGAAACCAAAGGAAAAGGTGTGAAATGAATCAACCATCTGGCAATCTCTGCTATAATAAATGGTGCAGCATCATTCAATGCCCACGGAAGCCTAAACCTAAGAACATCTACACATTTCTTACAGCCTTGCTGAGGAGATTAGGATGGCTGAATCCAGAATCTCTGTAGCAGAAGGCGACAGTTGGAGGAATTCTCAGGGGTTCCCTTCACCTTACTACCTCTAATCAATGCTGATAGGCTTGGCTTCCCTCTTCCATCTCCAAATCTGGGCAGGTTCCTCTGAGGAGTAGTGTCGGCACTCCTTTGTTACAGGGCGAGGAGTGCCTTTACAGCTCCCCTGCCCCTAAGGGATTCTCCTACTGCTTCACAGCCAGAAGCCCAAACCTGCAAGATTAGGCTCTGTTTAGACTTTTGATGCAGGTGAGATGCTCTCTTCTGGTTTGGTTGTTCCAAACCCTCCAGGAATCCTGCTTCTTTGAGCAGAGGCCTATATACCCTTTAAGCAGGTGTCTAAAATGAGGTGAGACAATTCCACCATGGTTCTCTTGCTTATGCTGCCCACATTTTATCCACAGGAAACACTAACATATCTTTTGCTTTGACATGAAAGCCAATCCTTCCATACTCTCTCCTTTGCTTCCGCTATCTCAACAGCTAGTCAGCTCATCACTCCCTGTTAGATGTTTGGGGCAGTCACCAACCTATTGCACACGTCTGCCCACCACAACTGCAAGCGATGTGCATCAAGCGGGATGGGGATATGTGGGGTTCCACTGAAATCACTGTCACTAGGCTTGAGATAAGGGGCTGGCACGCATAAGGACTCAGCACTTCAGCAACTTTCTCCAAGAACCCTTCCTCTTCTCTTCACCTAAGCTTTCATTTCTTAACTTCTAGATCCTCGATATGAGTAAGGGGTTAAAAATCCTAGCAGTACTTAGACACCTATTTATTCCTACTACTCTACAAGTTCTACCGGGTGCTGTGTCTCAAAACTCATTTTAGTATCTTTAGGTCCCCACCCAAACTTCTAACATCCTGTTATATAACTTTACTCCTCTATGTCTGATTGCCCCAATATTCTATTTAAATTCTCATCTCCTGCCTGACTGCAAGGCTCTCCAGGATATTGCTTTCAAATATTTGTCCAGTACCATATCTGGGATCAATTTCCTCACCCTATACATTATTCCATTTATTACAGTACTACTTGCAGTCTCATTACTCCCACTGTGAGCTGTCACAGATTTGTGACTTTGCATATGTTCTCCATTCTACTAGAACGCCTTTCCTTTCCCGTGCATCAGGGAAACTTCTGGGCTCTTCATGTATGTTCTTATATACCTTGTACTGAAAAGTAATTTTTAATGTCTCTGTCAGCATACTAAGATCTACGATTCCTGGAAACAAAGACTATGTCCTTTCATCTTAGCACCAGAACTTGCCATATAGAAGTTTACGATATACACGTGTTGAATGACTAAATCAGTGAGGTGAAAATGTTTGATAAATAAAATGAGACCTAATAAAAACAAAGTATCTACAGTATTTTAAACTAAATGATAATTCCATGATAATTCCACTTAATGCAGATCAAGTCGAACCATTAAAAACTGAATACAATTTGACAACTAAATACACATAAGTACCCTAAAATGCCACCAGTATAATTATCACTAATTATTCAGACTACTAGAAACAATGAAGGTAGACACGACTGGATTAGAGAAAAAAGATAAAGAAATAAAATTCGATTACTTTCACATATATACCGTAACAAACTAATTAGCCAAGTGTTGCCAAGTACCAGTCCCTGCTGATATGTCTTAATGAATAGATAATTTGATCATTTTAAATTGGCACATTCATTGGACTAATGCAAATGAGTAAATCCAAACTGCCTAAAAACAATAGTGTCAACATCAGCTTATGTTTTAACTCAGTCTATATAAAATTACCCTGAACCCTAAATTAATAGGATTTCATTTAATAAGATTTTACTGTAATCTAACCAAACCTAAACACTGCCCCTGGACTCCACACTGTTCCCTCGATTAGTTTGGATAACACATAACAATATTGGAAAATAGTTTATTGGTTCTAGGATGGTGGGCACATACATCTAATATATTCATTGTGTTAATTCAGTCAACAAAACAGGTAGCAAAGCTCAGGAGCTGGGCAAGGTTACAAGGAGGCAAAAACAAGTAAGACATAGCTTCCCGTGAGGAATTCCTTTTATGAATTCTAAACCTAATTGTGATCTACTGAAAATTTCCTTTGAAGATTACTGCACGACACTTCAAAATGCTAATTTGTCCTCATTCACCTTTAGTGCTATTTGACCCTGTGATACGATAAATTCAGGTTACATATATTTTTACGTGCTTGTTTTCTTTAGATAGAGGGAAAAAATACACAAATTGCCTTAAATGCAGATCCACCACCATAAGAATGCTAATAAACAAGCATGACAAGACACAAGGTCTCCAAAAGTCCAATCAATACACTGGAAGCCTGATGGACAGAAGTCATCCCACTTCTCAACTACTTGTCTGCCACCACTGAGTTTGTAACCATGTTTAACCCCTTTGAAGCAAACTGACTTCAGAATGCCTGATTTCATTACATCAACTATGCTGAAAACTTGCCAAAGTGTCTATTACACTATCTATCATGAAAAGCTCAAAACTGTCACTGGTAGGGTAGAATTTCAGGGTGCTGAAAAGACAAAGGGACAGCATAAGTCTTAAGACTTCTAGTGAGGAAGCTAATACAGTTGTCCAACTTTAAGAAACCTAGAGTAAACCTTCCCCACTAAACCCACAAAATCATGGCCCATCATCTCAATTACAGCTACCAGATAGTAGTTACAGTTGAGACTAAGGGTCAATGCCTTTCTTCTACTTCCCAAAAAGGAAGTTAAAATCTGAAATATACAAGAAAAGTACTGCTAATTAAGGCTAATAAAAGAAAAAACTCATTCCAAAGCATCAGCCAGGTTATCAAAAGGCCTGACTTACTCCAAAGAGCTCAGAATGTGATCACGTCGGCAAACAGGACAAACACTCAACATTGGACTTGCAGCACTATACGTGAAATTGGTTAAGTGAATATATTTCTGCAGTGACTTATGGTAATGAATCAGAACCTATATAACAGAAGTAATTAATGGAAAAAAGCAAAACTAAATGTCTTATAAGATCATGAAACCTAAAATCAATCAATGATAAAGATTTGTAACATGTATTCTACACCTAAAGTACTGTACTAGAAGCCATTATATGTGTTTTGGTAAAATTTTATAAATTATATCAAACAATTTTTACACATTCCTAGTATTTCAAGGCATAGTTTCTATGCTATTTATAAATTATCAAAAGGCCTAACTTACTCAACAGAGCTCAGAATGTGCTCTGTTTTGCATTTCTCTAATAATTAGCAATGTTAAGCATTTTTTCATGAGCCTATTGGCCATCTATGTGTCTTCTTTAGAGAAATGCCTACTTAGGTCTTCTGCCCATGTTTTGATTGGGTTGTTTGTTTTGTCTATATTGAGTTATACGAGCTGTTTGTATATTTTGGATTCTAAGCTCTTGTTGGTTGAATCGTTTGAAAGTATTTCTTCACATTCTGTTAGTTTTCTTTTGTTTGATTGATGGTTTCCTTTGCTGTGAAAAAGATTTTAAGTTCAATTGAGTCCCATTTGTTTATTTTTGCTTTTATTTCTTTTGTCTTGGGAGACTGATCTAAGAAAATAGTTACAATTTATGTCAAAATGTTTTGCCTAAGTTTCTTTCTAGGAGTTTTTTAGTGTCATGTCTTATATCTAGGTCTTTAAACTATCTTGAATTTATTTTTGTGTATTTTCTGAGGGAGTCTTCTAATTTCATTGATTTACATGTAGCTGTCTAGCTTTCCTAACACCACTTGTTGAAGAGACTGTCTTTTCTCCACTATATGTTCTTGCCTTCTTTGTCATACATTAATTGACTGTGGGCTATGTGGATTTACTTCTGGGCTCTCTGTTTTGTTCCATTGATCTGTATGTCTGTTTTTGTATCATCAGCCATGCTGTTTTGATTATGTAGCTCTGTATTATAGTCTAAAATCTAGAAGAGTTATACCTCCAGCTTTGTTCTTTTTCTTCAGGATTGCTTTGGCAATTCTGGGTCTTCTGTGGTTCCATATAAATTTTAGGATTATTTGTTCAAGTTCTATGAGAAATGTCATAGGTATTTTAATTGGGATTGCATTAATCTGATATTGCTTTGGGTACTATTATGAGAGTTTCTTTTTGATAAGGGGATTTAATTCATTCTCAGTAATTGTGGTAACTGGAATATTTGGAATTATTCTTACTAGCTTATTTTATGTGAATATTTGCCATCCTTTTTAAATTTTTTTTTAAATTGTTTTTCTTTTGTTATATTAATTATTTTTGGAAGTTATAAATCACCTATTGTTACAAATAGGGGTTTAAATGCATATTTCAACTTATTTTTCTACTAACATCAAGAAACACTCAGTTTAAAAACAAAATTCCACCCTGAGCATGTTCTCACTCTTCCCACTATCACATTCCCACTATCTATTCCCACCACTTTCCACATTTTAAAGCTTGGACTTTAGTTTCAGGTAGTTATTTTTCACATTTTATACAAACAATTTGGTTAATTTAAAATAGTATTTACTGGATATTTTGATCACCATTTAACATTTCTTCTCTGTGCTTTCTTGGATTCATTTTCCATTTTGCTGGAACACATTCTTAAGGGGCTTTTTCTCCCATAAAATCAGTAAACAAGAAATGTTCTTGAATTACTGCCCCTCAGAAAAAGCCTTTATTACCATCACTTGTAAAAAGTTGGAAAATGGAAAGGAATATTTCAAGGTCAAAGTGATTTTTCCTAGGAAATTGTAAGACCCAATGTATTTCAGTACCCAGTGTGCTGCTAATAAGAAATCTAAGGTCAATCCAATTTTAAGTTTTTCTTTTCCAATTCATCTTTGAAATCTCTTTTGACTTTCTCTTTATTCTTGAAGTTCTGGGGATGGATTTAGGTATTGACCTATTGGGTTGCTGCTTGGGCTGCTTGGCTTTCAGAGGGTCCCAACAAGCTATATCCTTGTGTCTTTTTTCCCAGCTTAGGAAATCGTTTTCTGTCATGTTTTAAGTTTCCCTCCTTCATTTTCTCCAGAATTCCTATAGAAAGATGTTAGAACTCCAAAATTGACCTTCAATATCTTAAATTGTTCAATTATCATATTTTTCCTATATTCTGAAATAATTAGTTGGATATTCCATAAATCACCAATCCAGCCTCCACTTATGTACGGTGGCAACAACGTTTTTAATTTCTAAAATCTCTTGCTCTCGAATTTTTTTCATCACAGAAGTATTTTTATACACACAGTAACTTGCCAACATCTCTTAGGTCTTGGATTGTTTTTATATTATCTTCTGCTCCCCGATTGCTCTTTCTTCTGAAAACAAATACTCTGGTCAATCATGCTGTTAAAGCTTCTCAAGTTTGGTGTGCCTTCAATATCCACTTATATTTATGTTTCAAGGCAAAACTGGTTGCAGAGAGCTGACACCTGTTGCTTCTGCAGATGTAACAAAACGTTGCCATTAGTAAGACTCTCCTCAGAAGGACTGACTGAAAGGGCTGAAGAGTGAATGGTAAGGGATGTTCACTGGCAGCTTCACTTTTGGGTCCCTTGCCATGATGCAAGTAGGCAGGGGACCAATACTCACTTCTTCCTTCCCTGCCTACTGCCTAAATAAGAAAAAATTTATTCTGGTAATGATGGACTTCAGTGTATTTTCCCATTGAGCACAATTCCTCATGCCTGTTATAAAATTCAAAGTTACCACAAAATTTGTTCCCCTCTGAGTCTTTCACCAACACCAGAAGCCCATCCCAAGCAGGTTTTGACCAGAAGACAAAGCTACTGTTACCCGATATTCAATTGGAAGCACACTCCACTGCTCTAAAGGCATTTCTAAGCCCCATCTTCATCAAACTCCACCCCCATCCTTTCTGCTACTCAGCGTTCAGTGACACAAGACAAATGGTTTTTGTTTCCATATATTAGTAAGCTAGTGAGTGTCACAGTGACATAGTGCTGAACTGAAAATCACAATCAAACAATTCTTTCAGAGAGAATTTTAAGCAATTATAATCTGAAAACGCCTCAAAAGGAACTCAGCCACAGGAACTCAGAAAAGGGAAGGAACTGACACAGGACTGCTTCCCTGAGTATAAACTCTAGGCTTCATGCAAAAAACTGGAAAAACATAAGAAGGTTCAAATGCCAGTTCAAGACATTTTATTCTGTGGATATCTGTGTGGGATTTATAGTGAAGAAATAAACATATTGCCACAGAATAGACTAGATACTTGACCTTGTATTTTCATCTGTGTTTCTCTTTGTCTAATTGTTTCATGCTGACAGGCTCATCCCAGTTTTGCTGAAGGCATAATCGATGCTATGGCTACAAGGGAATAGTAGTACAGCATTTCGTATCTGTCAAGTTCTCTATTAAAAGTACTGTACATTCTGGTTTCTTTTTGCTAGTGTGAAGAACACAGGAAGCAGACTGACTTCAGGGGGCAGCAATTCATAGAACTTGGTGACAAAAGAACAGAGTGCAAAATGTCCAAAGACTTTCTGTGCAAGTTCCTTTATAGAATATATTTTCCCCTTTTTTCACAGCTGTAACTTAAAGACCATTAAATTTCACACATTTCCTATTCATTTTCTATGTTAAAATATGGCTTATGACCCAGAGTAGAACTATCACAGTACTTTGCCCTAAAAGTCAACCTTTTACTATTTGGTAATACAGGACTTTTAAAAGACCAGCAAGTCATGGGCCATGAACCTATCCACATAAGTGATTTCAAAAAGTGATTTCACAAATGGAAAAAAAATAAGCCCTGAAAATATCACAAAGAATAAAATAAAATTATCAAAATTGCAATAGTTTCCATTAAGCAAGACTTTTAGCTAAAATTAGCAACCAAAATATAAAAAGGAAGTAACAGTCCTCAGAGTTGTACAATGCAAGCCAAAACCTAATAAGACAAAAAAAATACAGCTCTATGCCCACAACCAAACAAGAGAAAAGCAGGGGAGCACCAAGGATCTGCAAGAGGCCCTGGGTTTCACAAAACTTAATTTGTTAAGCTCCTCAATGAGGCTAGGTTTTAAGGAAGGAACCTGTGGTTCTCTAAAGCCAAAGTTTATAAACTTCTCCCCTTTGGCATACTCCATTTTATAAACTAGTCCAAAAGAGATCGTCAAGCCTTACATGCAGTAGTTAGAGTTATTCTACTGCAGTTGAAATACTAAGCTATTATAAGATTGTATTTTAAACCATCTCAGCCTATTTAAAAATGATTAATTTTTATGGTTAATGTTCAATTCAGATGCCTAAGTAGTTAACTTGCCATAAACTCTTAACAGTATAGGTAGAAACACAGGAAGAAAACATATTTTCTTAGGTTTTAAAATCACCAACAAGTAGCTTTGCTTTCCAAAAGAGAAGATAATCTCTCGTCAGGTGTTCTCTCTGCATCTTTTTATAAGACATACTGGTACGGGATCTAATAACCCTACAGGCTTTTGTACAATCACACATCTGTGTGAAAAGCAGCTTCCTCCAATCCCTCTATGGTTCTCTAGAATACAGTGCTCCAGATGGAGAAATCTCAAAATTAATAGCTATAGGGAAGCTATAGCTGGTAATATAGCTAATATAATAAATAGTTGTTATAATAATTATTATATATTTAATGTATTAAATAATTATTACATAATAAATAATTACAATAAATATTATAATAACTAGCCAATGATATAGTTAATATAGTATAGCTAAGCTAATAGATATTAGAGAAGGTTTTAAGAGGTGAGAGTAATACCCCTTGCTTCTCAAGGGGCCAGGAGCCAGAGAGATATCATAGGGAACCCCAGGTGGACACAGAGAAAAGTTTACCTGCAGCTGCCAGAAGGAATATGGATGGGAAATTACTGGAAGCCAAGGTCCGAGCTGGCAAAGAACTAAACATAAAATCCAAAAGGGAAGCGGTGGTTAGGAAGAAAGGAAGAAAAAGTAAGTTTTCTGGCTCACAGTCCTAGAAGCAGGATACAATCAGCTACACAGAATGGACTGAAGAAAGCGGTACAGAACTAGTGGTAAAACCCATTATGTGTGCGTTAGCGGCACACAGTGCAGATCACAGAGCCAGACGTGGTCCTTAATGAATGAGATATCACTGTGCTGGGCTCACATGAGTGGCAAGATAGGAGGTCAATCAACGCATGATGATTAAGCGTCAGCAACCTCTTAAGGAGGTTATATCAGGCTCAGACACTTCCAAACTGTCCAGTGACGTTTTACAGAGTGGTCAGTCATTTAATAAGGGTTCAAAATATGATTGGACATTGATTTATAGCTTTTTAAAGGCCAAAGTTCAGATAATGTCCTCCCTTAGGCCTAGGGCCCACAGGATCCCTTGATTAGAGCCTATGTTTAACATTCACTACCACTGATTTCAAACTAGATGCGACCAGACCCTGGACAAATCACAGAGGTAGAAAATAGCTCTCTGAAGAAAAAAGAATAAGGCCAACTGGACATAACTGTATATGAGCCGTGAAGCCATGTGCTTCAATTGTCATTCAGGCATCTCTGAAGCAGCCTGAATGATTTACATCAAGTTGTGGGGAAATAACATTACACACAGTTTCAGAAAGGCAGGAACTGTTATACAAACATAACCAAAAAGCACTTGAATCTATCTACTGCAATTTCCAGAAAAAAAGACTAATTTAGGAATTAGGTGGCATTCCCATATATCATAAGCACAGACTATGACATGAAAACCTCTCTCTAAACTAAATCAATGTGTTTAAAACTTTCAAGACTTTCATGGGAATTCACACAGGATTCTCATTCTTGGATCTCTCCCCAGAATACTCTAAGACATTCCTTCCAAGAATATAAAAGGCACTTAATTTTTACTGAGCTCTGCCTGACCTGAGCTTGTATCTTCTGCAAATTAAGTCTCATGATATCTGAGTAAGAAAACTATATGGATTATTAGTAGCTGCTGACAGCATTTCTAGATATGAGGGGGAAAGTTTCTCACTATTTTTTCAAGTGCCGATTTATTGCTGTGGCCTTGAGTAGCTATCTAGTTATTTTAACACCATCATTTGTATCCAGTTAACTCTAAAATGGTACTCACAAGGCCAAGCTCCGCTCAGACTACTTAGCGCCATTAGACTTCCACGCCCCTAAATGTATTAAACCCGGTGGAAGATGCATGCCACAGGAGCAGCACGAGAGGGACTAAGGATGAAAACACTGGGGAAGGGGACCCAACAAATTGCACAAGTAAGAAGTATTTTAAAAGCATATTTTCTTATCATCATTGATACTACTAATACAAAATTACTAGTTGATAGTGATAATTTGAATTAATATTAATAATTACTATTAATCCCTTGGAATTAACCATCATCATCACCATCATTCCAAACATACTTCAACTACAGCACATCTCTTTCAAACTTTTCAAATCCTCTTACAGTAGGATTCTTATAATACATTATGGTGTCACACAAACACAATACTTAAGCACACTGCAGGCTAGTGAACTCTACCATAGAGGTTAAGGGACCACCAAAACAGAGGTAGAAGACAGCCTCTAAACTACTCTTACCTACCTATTTATTTAGCATTTGCTTATTAGTAGTTTAAGACTTTTCTTTAGTATCAACTCCCCCATGAATCTGAGTCAATGACTGTTTAAATATAATATACCTTCTTTCTATAAGGTAAGAAAGGACAAACACACATAAAATATGAATACATTTTAAGTAGTCATGTCAACTTAATGAAAGAAACAGAAAACACTCCTCTAATAACAGATCACAACCCTAACTTATCTAACTGAATCTACTCCAAGTAGCTACTCACAATTAGAGAATTTGCTTTTTCAAAATATTCAAGCCTCTTTTTTTGGCTGCTTTACCTTGTAGCTGAAGGCCAGTGATATGATATGGTCACTTCATAAGGGAAAGTGAAGAAAAGACTTCTAGTCTTCTTTTATCCTTTTGAAAAGAATTAAATAACTCCACTTCTAAGTTATTAATTATATTGCCTTTGCTTCTGCATGAATTTGGGTAACTATATTTAAATATTCTACCCTACCACTCATCTTAACAAAATTATACTGGGTGGGGGGAAGAGAATACAGCTCAAGTGGCAGAGTGCATGCTTAGCATGCATAAGGTCCTGGGTTCAATCCCTGGTACCTCCACCAAAAATAAATAAATAAATAAAATAAATCATCCCCCCCCCCACAAAAAAGCCCCGAAAACATAATAAACAAACAAAACATTACACTGGGTATTTTTTCTCATTTCTTTCAAAACTATCCAAAAAATAATCAACGGAAATATAATATATTGACTTCAGCCTCTAGAACTGCTTCTCAATAAACAATTATTGAAAACACAAATGTACCTGGATGGTCTCTCTAGTGCTTCCCAACCTTCTCCACTGCATGGCACACATGACAAATAATGTTTATAAGGATATTGGATCACCCTAGAATTTCAAAGACTAAATGCATTTCCGGAGTATCAATACATATATTGAGGTAATACATGTTTTATAATGGTGGCATAGATCAGGTAATCTAATATATGACTTCGTAAGATAATCTCCAGTGTCTGCGCATTAACCACTCTAAAGAGATTATCGTACAAGGTGTCAACACTGAAAGAAAACATGCAGTAGAAGCAAAATCGTTACAGAAGGTGAAGGGAGAAATAAAGTAGGAAGCAAGTTGAAATGATGAGCCGAAGGTACTCTGAGTATATATGGTTCCACTTGCAGAATCAGACCAGAAGAGGTCTCATCAGAGGGCAAACTTTTGTAAGATATCAGCAGTTATTCACTCGACAAGAAGAAATGAGCATGACAAGTTAGAGACAAAAAGGAATTCTGAACACATTAACTTCGTATATTAAAGAAACATTTAGCCCACTTTCACCACCAAAGTTTTTCCTATAGGGACACATAATTTTCCATGAAGAGATGGATTTTTTCTTCACCATGCTTGAAAAGAAACACAAGCACAGATACTAAGATATAGAGGGTAACAAAAATACTATATCCACTTGGTTAGGAAACCCTTCCCTTCACAGGAAATGTATTCTAGAGATTCTATCCAATGGAAAAAATCACAGATGACTATGCTAAATATACGGGTAGTTTAAAAGGTGGTGAGGTGAATCTTATTGTTAGTGTCTGACAGCTTTCTTATTACACTCCAAGAACTGTGCAGACAGGAAAAATGACCATTTATCTTCACATCCCAGCAGGTACATCAGCATCATATACAACAAGGACCCATTATTTTTTGGTTTATTAAATGACTGAATAAAAACAGGATCAAATTGCAAGAAGTTAAAAAGAGATTAATGTCTATTATATAGGCACATTTATTCTGAAATAATTAATGTTTCCACCTTAAAACATTGATATTAGAACTAAGGATTATTCAACTTGGAATAGGCTGCAAGAGTTAATGAAAGGATTACAAATCAGCAAATCCACCAAGATCAAGAACATCAAACTAGCATCATGTGTAGATTCTCTTTCGATGAGTGCTTTCATTAAAGAAATATTTCCATCATTAAGTACACATCAACTCAGAGTAAGGAGAAAAAAGAAAAACTGGGGGGGGGGAAAAAATCAAGATAGCAAAAACAAACAAAAAGGCAACCTGTCTATTAAAGCTTTGATTAAAAATCATCCACAAAGAAAGAAGGATCTACAGTTGCAAAACTTAAGCTTTACCCCATCACTAGTCCATTATTTTCTTGCTTTACCTGAGAAGAGTCAGCTTGGGCTAATTCTGTAATGACCTTCAGGATTTGGTGAAGATTTCGTCCTTTGTCTTCAACAAGGAGGTAAGCCAGCAGGAGAAAGACGTGCACAGGGATCACTGTGGTAATAGGGAGCAATGACTCGACGGAAGCCAACCAGTTACTTGCCGCAGACTCTTCTCTCATTACTTCAAGGATCCTCCAGGCTGTAAATATTGAACCATACATGCTGGTTACGGGGAACACAAGCTTGTAGGAGAGCTGAAAAATAAATACAAATAAGGCATGAATAAATGAGATAAATCTATTTGTCAGAAATACACGTTTGACATTCATTTATTTTTTGTATTTTGTCAAGGAATCAATCCTTCCAACAAAATGATAGTAACATTTTCAATTCCTGCCCAAAACCTTTCTGCACGTATTTAAACTAAAAGGGTTGCACAAAAAGAAAACAGTTGTTAGATGGAAGTCCAGAAGAGTTTATTACAAATTTTCCTCATGTTTACCATTCGCTCTCCCTGTTAAGTCAGAAAAATAACAGATCAATACACAAAATCCAGAGGCAAGAGAGATTGGAAAAAGCCATTATCACTTAAGAAGTATTCCCTAGTAAGAGGGAAAATGGAAGAAAAACAACACTGCATTTGCTCAGCTCCAAGCCCCGGGCAGATGGCAGACGTGGACTGAGCACAATTCATTTTTGTAACAGACAGTATGTTGATAGGAACAGAGTTGGTTCAGCTAGAGCCTGGAAATTCATTAATAATTGTGAATAACTGCTGCAATAAGAAATAGCCTGAAAGCTCTAAATTGAAATGATACCCAAAGAAAAGGTTATACTTAACTCAATCTGAGCAATGGCTCCTCACAGAAATAAAGTAGTGCAGTCAGGGGCAGAGAATGGACAGCACTCTGCCGAAGGGAGCTGTGGGTCCAAACGGCTCAGGAGAAGCCATAGATATTAAAGAGGAATTAGATATTGCCTGCTAATAAAATAATTCAATTCATTTAGAGTGTAATGAGACAAATTAGAAATCTTTAGATTGTAACTATCCTGTTATTGGAGACTGACTTACATGGATGAGGGGAACAACTGAAAGGACGAAAAGTAAAAGTTAAGCTTTATTAAAAAGTTTAATAACAGTTCTATTGAGATATAATTCACATATCATAAAATCCATCCTTTTCAAAGTTTGTAACTCGGTGTATTTCAGCAGTTCAGAGTTGTGTAACCATCACCACTAGCTAATTTCAGAACATCTTTCTTAATCCCAAAAGGAAACCCCCTACCCATTAACAGGCCCTCTAATGCCCAGGCCCCAGCTACCAGTAATTTACTTTCTGTTTCTATTCTGGCCATTTCATATAACAGGAACTATATAATATGTGGTCTTTTGTAACTAACTTTTTTCATTAGCATGTTTTCAAGGTTCATCTATGTTGTGGCTTATACCACTATTTCATTTCTTTTCATTGTCAAGTAGTAGTCCATTGTATGGACATACCACAGTTTGTTTATCCATTTATCAATTAATGGACATTGGGGTTGTTTTCATTTTTTGGCTATTATAAATAATGCTGCCATGAATATTGCTGTAAAAGTTTTTGTGAGAACATAGGTGTTCAACCATTTCAAGTATATGCCTAAGAATAAAGACAACATTTACTTGAAAGTAAATCCCACCACAGAAACAAATGAGGAAGCTCTATCTTTACTGATATGAAAAGATCTCACATATGAAAATACAAGACACAGATAGTGTACCTGAAATGCTATCAATTAATTTTTTAAAGGGGAACAGGAAGACTATATACTTGTATTTTCTTATATAAATATATATGAAAAGAAAAGTATTTAGACAAATACAGAAGAAATTAATAACAACTAACCTTCATTGTCTATTTGAGAGTACAGAAACTGGACAGCCAGAATCAAAGGTGAGAAGGAAACGTCCCATTGTACACCATTTATAATTCCTGAACCATTTTAAGGTATTACTATATTAAAAATTATAAATTTTAAAACCTAATAATATCTAAATTTATTATAGCCCTATCTCTCTAAAAGTACTTTTTTTCCCCAAGAAGATGAAATTCATTAAACGCGAGAGTCAAGTTCTTTAGCCTAATGACAAACAGCATTGGACTTGAGATTTAAACGGCCAAGACTTTATTTAGCACAGCCATGTCAGCTATTAGCTGTTACGCAATCTCTCCGAGACTTACTTTCCTCATTTGTAAAATAAAAACAATGCCTACTTTCCTGCCACAATTATTGAGGTAGATAACGAGTCAGTATCTATAAAGCACCTAGCACAGTGCCTAAAGTTGCAAAATACAGGAAAATATTATCCCTGTCATCTTTAGGAAAGAAAAATAAAATTGCTGGATATGAGTATAAAAGAAAATAATGGGAAATCACCATGAACCATAAATTGAGTCAAAAGCAGCAACATTACAGAGACATGTAAGAGTAAACATACTGAAATAGAAAAATAATCCTACTTAGCCTGAAGTATTACATTCAGGTTTAGGCTCTGTTTTTTGTTTTTTCACCTAAGGTTAGAGGGGCGGGAGGAAGGCACAATGTTGAATAAGAGATCACAGAATGGTCTCTCTGTCCCGTTGAGTGACACTGCCAGTGGCACAGTCCCAGGGCAAGCGTGCAACCAAGGGTTTTCTCTCAGCACCAGCTACCAAATCCTGGCCCCACAGCCTGGGGGAGGACCTGTGAAAGTGCTGGTAGGCCCTGTGTTTTAGAGGAGAAGGTAGGTGTTTAAAAATAAAAGAGAGGCTAATGTTAGGTGAATTTTAACTCAATAAAAAAAAAGAAGAAAACATAGAAAAATAACATTTAAATGAATATTAAAGGGTTGTAAAGCATCTTTTGCAGATGTAAAAGAGTTGAGAGTCTTTATTTTTGAAAACTTTAATAAAAATGTTCAGCTACACTAAAAATTAACAATAAGACATCTGTTAGTACCTCTTTGTCTAAACAGAACTGAAAAAGAAATTGTGAATGCAGGTGAACAATACAGATTTTCACTAACTTAAAATCACCACGGTTATCTATAATTTTAACAAAAATGGGGCCAGGATTTGATCGGGATAGGGAGTATGGAAACTCAAACCTGGAGACCCTTAAAAGGAGGACAGGTTTTTGCCAGAAGGGATTTAATCACTCATCAGACCAGAAGCAGACTAGACTAGGCTAAGCCTGAAGATGGTCTTCTGCTCCATACCTCTCTGAAGAATCTAGTCAGGAATTGAGAGGCTTCAGAGTGGCTGATTATCACCAAAAGACAGCCCATACCATCCTCGGTGTACATGTCACTCAGAAGACAATGACAGAAGCACAGGATCTCATTGCCTTTTTTTTTTATTATTATTATTTAAGTACAGTCAGTTACAATGTGTCAATTTCTAGATCTCACTGCTTTTAACTTCCAACCAAAAGCTTTTAAGGAACCAGTTTACTTCAACTTACTGTTGATTTACTGTTTCGCTGTAAATTGAAACTCTTACTTACTCTCTAGTTCAGCACAAAGAAGATAAATTACTGTGCACCCCCAAAAAAAATCAAAAACCAAAATAACAAACAAACCAAAGTGGAGGCAATAGAATGTAGGCTCTAAAGTCAAATAGCTAAAATCTGAATCTCAGTTATACTGTCCACTACCTGTGTAATGAAGGGAAGTTAATTAATGTCCCTAATTTCAGTTTCTTCACATGTAACATGAGTATTTTAAGAATATCATCAAGAAAATGCAATCAAAACCACTATGAAATAGCACTACACACCCACCAGGATGGTTATAATCAAAAAGACAGGCAATAACAAGAGTTGGCAAAGACATAGAGAAACTGGAACCTTCAAATACCGCTAGTGGGAATGTAAAATGGTACGATCCCTTTGGAGGAGTCTGGCAGCTCCTCAAATGATCAAGCATGGAGCTACCACACAATCTAGCAATTCCACTCCCAGGTGTCTATTCGGGAGAAATGAAAACATACATCCACACAAAAACTTGTACAGGAATGTTCAAAACAGCATTATTCACAATAGCTAAAAAATGAAAACAACCGAGACATTCAATGGATAAATAGAAAAATAAAACGTGGTATATCTACACAATGAAGTATTATTTGGTGAGTACCGTTTCTTTTTGGAGTAATAAAAATGTTTTAAAGTTAATTGTGGTGATGGGTACACAACTCTGCAAACATACTAAAAGCCACTGAATTGTGTACTTTAAATGAATAAAGTATATGTTTATGAATTTTATCTCAATAAATCTTAAAAAAAAAAATACACTCCCACTGCATGACCCTTGACAAGCTGTCTATCTTCTCTCTGCCTCAGTTAACTCTTCAGTAAAATTAGACCAATAATATTACATACCTCAAAGAGTTTGGGATAAAATCAAACAACTTAATGTATGGCAAAGCACTTAGAATGGAGCATGCTTAATAAACAACCCCAAGAAGCAGGTGCTTTGTTGCCCATTTTGCCAGGGCCCAGAGAAGTTCAACCATTAGTCCTAAGCCACACAGCTGGAAATGGCAAAAAACAAAAAAAAAAATCCTATTTCAAAGTCAATGTGAGAAATTAGTTGACCAATATAACTTCTGAAAGAGAGCATGTGCTCAATAAATGCTATCTTTGGCTATAAATAGGACAACAATAATCTATTATAAATTTTTATTTTTTAAGAGACAAGTATTTAAAATGCTTTCTTCTTACTACACATGACTTCAAAGCAACTGTGAGTAAGACCTACTTGGCACTGCTTTATTAAAGGAAATAAAGTTCGTGGTACTTTGTTTATGTTAGGAATAAAGTATGTTATCCCAAAATACCAATGAATAAATGTATGACAGGCCCTAGCTCAGTCACACTGTCTCTAAATCTTTCTGTTGACGAAAGCAGTTCTACAGCGATGACTCTTGCCCTACTATATACTGGAGGAATTTAGCCTTTAAGTCTCTTTCCTACTTTATTTCACCCACCCACCCTCACTCCCCTCCAGAAAAGCCTGATTCTGTCTCACCAGCTGTGCCAGCTGTCAATGTATTACCTCTCAGCTGCAAATACAGCCTTCTTAGTCCTGCTTTGCCACACTCATCTGCACCTTGTCAGCATTCCTCCTCTGCCCTCTGTGTCAGGGTTAGGCCTTGTTAATAGGGGGCACAGAAAAACTCCTGCAAGGAATGGCAGAGAAAGGGGCTTTTCTTCAGGTTCCTGTGTGCTTCCTGGATTTCTCCCACCATGACTACGAGGGCACGCAGGAGTCCCCAGCAGATGGCTTCCCGTGGACCAGCTCTGGCCTATAGCCCCCCAGCACACTTCATCAGCTAGCAGGCCATAGCTGCAATCTCTCCAACAAGATGTGATCTCAGCCTTGGGTGGGGAGATCCATTTTGTTCCTTCCCTCACTCAGTCCGTAGTACTAGCTGCTCCCTACATTTATTATTGCAATATTCCTTAAAGCCTCTTTTCAACTGTCAGTAATTAAACACCTTTTACTAGTTAGTAATTCTTTGTATTTTTTCTTCCTTCAGATTATCAGTGTGGTTTCTCCTAACTAGACCCTGACTCATACGCTGGTGCTTTCTCGCCCCCTCCCCCCACATTCTCTGGGGCAAGATTTTAAGCAGTTTAGAATTTACAACTAGTGTTTGTTTTTTCCACCTAGGAGAACACAAATACATGGTTTTAAATATCATATTTAATAGCCTAAGAGAAAAAGATCCTGGTTTTCATATGCCACTAAAAAATATTAAAAGCACATTAGATTATGTTAATCTTTTATTTTAAGGAGATGAATGGCTGATTTGATATCTTACTTTTCTAACTTATAGAAACTGGAAGAAGTTAAAATTTGTGTTTTATTTCATGGTTATCTACAATTCAGAAATGAATAGGTAATACAGAACTGCATGGTATAGGATATTTACCCTTGGTTTCATTTACCAGAATTGTACTTCTGAAGAAATGCTCTAGTTCTAAACCAAACACTCAAGTTAGTCACCAATTTAAAGAGGAATAATAAAAGTACAAACAACAGAAATCTGTGATGTTAAAGTCTTTCTGTGATGAGTCAAGATGGTAAAATGATCTTTTGTATGCATATCAGAATCACACATTCCTCACTGACTGGAAATTTCTTGAATGTCTACCATGTGGGTAAACAATGGGTCCAGTAGGGAGGATGCAAAGATAAAGAAATAGATAACATCCTAACTTATTTAAGTATGTGGAAAATAGTGTATTCAGTTTAACAGCTGGCTAAAGTAATTCTAATTCTCTCCTCTATGATCAGCTGAAAAACATAATGGAGAAACACCTGGTGTGGAAAGAATACAAAAAGTTCAACAATCGTTACAATTTAAATATTAACATGCTTAGAAAATAAAGGCAAAGTGTGAAAAGGGCCAAGATCCCTTCCCTCAGTGAGTTCACAGCACAGCTGGAGGTGCAAATGTGTAACCCCCTAAATTAAGACACAACATAATTGAGTAATACTGGAAGTGCATGGGATGCAAAGGAGAGAGTAATAAATTGACTCAGGAAGACTGAGAACATTTGGATGGATCTTGAAGAATGAGTGGGTCGCACAAAGGAGACAAAAGAACATTATGTGCATAAGCAAAGATCCAGGAAAAGACTTGAAGAGTTTGGGGCAGGTTAATTTTATAGGCATGTTTGGAATATAGAGCCCGGACAGGTGCAGAAGAAAAGCCAACAGTAAACTGTGGCTTAAAAGTTTTAAAAGGGTGATCATATATCTACCCAAAGCCTCCCTAAAGCAGCACACTGTCATCAGGAGGATATTTATACCCTAATAGTATTCCTTCCTCCTCCCTCTTCACCAGCTGCTGAAGGGAAAATTCACCTATTAGGGCTCATGAATAAGATTCACACGCACCTGAGCAAATAGTAAGCCGAGTACTTACGCATTAGATTTAGGGTGATCCTCAGTAAATACCACTCATGATTTAAAGGAACAGAACTCTTACACATAGATGCCCTGTCCCCATCCCCATTCAGAATCCCATTATTATTCTCTATGGGTAAACCTACAAGGAAGGTAAAAGGCTATTAGAAAGTTTTGGCCACAGTTTATCAGAGCAGATTCAATACCTTCTTTCTCTTAATGCCAATCAATTACCTATTTCAAGTTTTAAAGTTTGAG
Source organism: Camelus ferus (assembly GCF_009834535.1). Taxonomy (NCBI): domain Eukaryota; kingdom Metazoa; phylum Chordata; class Mammalia; order Artiodactyla; family Camelidae; genus Camelus; species Camelus ferus. The sequence continues at coordinate 17,836,816 of NC_045699.1, forward strand.
TCAAACAATGAGGATTTAGGAAGCTGCAGCATCCATTCAGTTTGCCTATAGGTTAGCTTCTCTTGCATGGTCAAACACAGCATGTAACAAGGAATCCATAAGAATGCTTGGATTTTTACTGCTAGAACATTTAACAACACATTATTAGAGACATCTCTGCTTTTGCAGACAAAACAACTGTGGCACTAGCTTGCATTTATGTAATGCCTCTCTCTGCAGAGACTAAAGATGCTTCATCAGTTTTATCTTCTTGAATCCTCATTCAATCCCCATAAAAGTTGTAGATAGGAAGTAATACTACATTTTACCGATGGCAAAACTCAAGTACCAAAAGAAAAAGTCTGACGAATGTAGGCCTAGAACCCAGCCACTAACCAGATACTGACAGTACTTTAAAATTATTCTAATAGGAAGAGCAAAACTGACAAAGCAGAATTGGGTAAGCCCAGCAGGCAGGAGTAGGGATGGAGGGTGATGGTCCAACTGAAGGCAGCAGCATGAGGCACTCACAAGAGACATCAAGAGCCACATACCAGGGAATATGGCACAGTGCGCAATACTGAAAAGGGAAGTCTTAGTTTTTACAGATCCCAGAACTCCCAGGTATTTGAAATTCCCCACCTTGGACTGTCGCAGACCTAGCAATATGCTGCACTTATTAACAGTATGAGGAGATAAGAGGGTTCCATGCTCCATAGGTTGGAGGAGCACCAGGTTAAACAGAACTAGGTCCTTTGCTGCAGGATTCCTCAGGATCTTTAGCTACTAATATACACTGGAAACTCAACACACAAGAGAGACTATACAGCATTTCCAAAACTTATTTCCCAGCAGGACTACCCTCTCCAGTCACAGTCCAGAAGAATGTACTAACGTCTGCCTCACAGAACAGCATTTAGACCCAAACAGATGCATCACAGGAGGTGAGATTACTGGCAGTGACATTAAGTCCCACATTACCAATTAACTTGTATGTATGAGAAACAAGGATGAACTCGTTACCTTCAGGTGGTCATCTCTGTAGCACTCCTGCTGTACCCTTTCTAAAAGGTTTAGAGCCAACTCCTGCCTGGAGGGTCCCTCTGCATCCGTGGATATACAGTCTTCCAAGGCAGTAGAAGATAATATCTGCAGAACGGGCATCACTAGCAGCAAGGATGACTTTGGGATTTTCTGACCCTCAGCAAATGAGAGGAGCTTCAAAGCTAGTCATCAAAACAACAATCCACAGTTTTTAAAATTAATACTACAGTCAAACAAAATGCTATTTTGTTTCAGAGTAACATGTAGAAAGCTTTTTTACCCTTTTACAATTGGGTCAGACACATAACTAACATGATAAATCTTATCCTTTTAGAAATTAAAAGAATGTAAAAATTAACTCAGCTAAAATAAGCTGTTCATGTATGTAACTGAAAACTTGACGATACTCAGAGAAAATACGTATCATATATCAAAAAGTAAAATCAACTCTTTTTTAGGTCAATATGAGTTTCTTTAACAACAATTTAGCTTTTGTTCTTATACCCTGTCCAATCCTCTCCCCTCAACAAACAGAGCCAAGAGCCCACAGAGTTCCTATCTGTGGGTAACGAGACCCACGTATGTGCTTCTCTGACAAACTCAGCTGAGAACTGAGTTAAGAGAGACAGAAGTAAACAGGGTGAAGCAGGCTGTCCTTCAGCTATAATTGCTAAGAAGCAAATCAGGAAAGCCTCAAAGTCCATAACCAGTATAACAGTCCAACCCATTTTTATAAATGATTCTTTTTAAAACATGGAAACTCAGCTTACAAATCAGAAACATACACAGATGTGCAATTACTTACCCATATGTATAATCTCCACCTAGACTATGAACAGAATGAGTTAAAAGAATAAATGTACTTTTTTCAAAGTTACTGAATGAAATGAATGCTGATTTACTGAAAGATGTTATTTGTAGGTTTCACAGCAAGATTATTAAAGTAATCAATTAATTTCCCCACTACACCAAAAAAATTCTATAAGCTTTAAATCATGTCAATGAATGACCAGTATTATATTATAAATGACTTGGAAGTCAAACCATAACATGGTATGAAATACAGCCACCTGTTACTCTAACACTACTAATTTATATTTTTTGCCTAAACATGCCTAATCCACAACTGTCTGAGTTATTATGAAAATCCATTATATTTACCAAAATAGGAAACTCACATAATACAAGTATTTTTATATTCTGTAGTATCATCCAGGCATCTTGATAAATTGCTATTTACAATCAAGGCCAGTGTTAATAATTAAGAAGCATAACATTGTATTAGAGCTATGCATTTTTTAAATTTGAAATAATCAATATTCTCTTGGTTATCCTAATTCTTTGAACATTCTTTCCCAATATACTAAACAACAGTTCTTTACTTTTCAACATGACATACTGGCTCAGTAGTTTTCAATATAGTTTATTTAATCTATCTAAGGTAACTTCGAATCTGAGACACTGGTTTACAAAAGAAAAAGTCTGCTATGCAAGAAATAATAAATGTATTGGAGTGTTTGGTCCTATATTATCCTATTATACATGAGCCACAATAAAGGACTATAACTTCAGAATGAAATGTGGTTTCTCCAGGGCTTTGAAAAAAATTTTTGGTCAAAAAACAAATGAAATCCACTTATATGAAATACCCAGAGGAGACAAATTTAGAGATAGAAAGCACATTAGTGTTTTTCTACGGCTAAGGGTGGGAATGAGGATTAACTGCAAATGGGCAAAGAAATCTGGGTGGGAGGGTTGATTCAAATGTTTTAGAACATTAGATTGTAGTGCTGGTTGCACAACTCTGTAAATTTACTTTAAAAAGCATGTTACTGTACACTTAAAAATAGTGAAACTTGCTGTACACTTGAAACTAACACAGCGTTGGAAATTAACTATACTTCAATTTTTAAAAAGGGTTAAAAATTTTTTAAATAGGGAACTTCATGGTAAATAAAATTACCTAAGTAAAGATGTTTTTAAAAAGTAGTAAAACTATGGCTGTCAGAAGTAACATCACTGGAAAATGACACCTACAGGAGGATGCCATGTGCACTGCTATAAGGAAAAAAAAGGCAAAAGCAGTTCAGAAAGAGACTGGTGCATACCAGAGGAGGGTACAGTGTGCTTACAGACAATAAGCAAAAGCAGGGTAGGAATCAAAGCCCTTCAAAGAGCCAAGGATTCCCTCCATGTGCTAAAGCCATTTCCAAGACAGACTGTAAGTTAAAGAACAAAATTCACCCTCAAAATCATGATGAATCAAAATGCCCAGAAAAACAAGCTACATAATCAGCATTTACCTTAAGCATCTTTTAAAAATGAAAGTGGGAACTTATCAACGCACCATGGCATCATAACACATACATCACAATTTAGACAGATCCTACATTACTATATGGATTATACTGGACCAAGCAAAGTGAGGCAACATTAATGCAAAAGCCGTGTTTCAAAAATGTGACATGTTTGCCAATCTGCCAGACCTGGCAACTTAATTCTTTATCACATTATTTTTAAACAGAACATTTTTTGCCTTCCTTTAGCCCCATTCCTCACCTTTCTTTAAATCAATACTGGACAGTCAGAAGAATGTTATCTTTCATTTGTTCTAGCTAGATTAATAGAATAATCATAAATTAACTCTTGTTCAATATAGAACCAGTTTTGAACAGTAAAGGTATACAGAGTTTCAAAAATAAATACAAGTGATAAAGTTTATTTTGCTTCAAGCATTTTATGCTACCAATTCTCAGTTTGCTGTACAACTGTGAATAAACTGACATGCCCTTCAAAATATTTACCAATGTCACTGCTACATGATTTAGATAATAATGTCCTAATGAACAGCTGAGACACTTGAAAAATTACAGTAAATGGAACCTTGCACCAAACACTTTCCCTTGCTGGATAAGAACAAGAAAGTTCTATTTGATAATAATTTAACAGACAAATTTCAGCATGGACACTCAAAGTACCCAGGACTCTACAGTACAGCATGCTACATAGTTCAGGTAACTCCTGCCAACACTTGTGTTACATTTACATTTTACTCTTGTGAGTGTATTTTTATTTACCTAGACTTAAGATTGGCTTCTGCTGACTTGCTGGAGTCTGGAGAAGTAGTAAAGCTATTCCAATTATGACCGGGACAACAGGAAAATTCTAAAAGAAAAGGAAAAAAAAGTAAAGAGTTAAAGAAGTTTCTAGAGCCATGGCTGTTTAACATGTATCTAGGAAGAGTATATTTAACATAAAATATTATAAACCTATTACACAAAATTATTTACAGTAAGCCAGCTCTATTAAAGGAAGAATTGTTTAATGCCACAGCAGTCACACACAAATTCAAATGTTATCATACGTGGCCAAAAACCATTAGGATATAAACCAAATTAATTCAGAGGGAAAACTTGTAGTCTTCAAAACAGTCAATCTTTGTAAAACACTAAAACTACCTGAAATACTTAAGAATATTTCATTTCCAGAAAGTAGCTCAATTGTCTGCTTACCTAATACAGCCATAATTCATTTATATAGCTTACATAATAAATTATATTTAACAAATTTTAATAAATCATGGTATTATAATAAAAGAAACATTAGTGCCAGAGAAGCAGAGATTATTTTTAAATTACAGTAATTTATTAAGTATATTTAAATGTAGCAAAGCAATAACCATAGAAACTCCAAGTCATTAATTTCACCAAGTATATAAATGAGGTGAAAAAGAAAAACTAGGATATGTATATTAAGTTCTAATATGTAAAATGCAAGTAGCATAAGATGTTATTTGAGGTTTCTAAATAAGGAAAACATTAACATATTATGGAACTTAAGAAGAAAGGTCCAGCACACTTTGCTAAAATTACTCCATTCTGAAATTTACACAAGTACCTGCACAACAGAAATACCTACCTGATAACACTTGTACTGCCTCTCCCATCTTTAACATTTCACTCTTCTTGTCCCTTGCCCACTGCTTCCTGAGATCACACCTGTAAATGAACTCCTGCTGCATAAGCCTTTGCCTATGGAAACCCAGGTTCTACTTTGGCCCTCAGGGAAACTCAGGGTCTACTTCTGGGGGAATCAAGGCTAATTCAAAGCCTATCTGGGGAAAAGAAGTAAAGAAATGCCTTTATACTGGACCACAGATGTCACAGGAGTCAATAACAGCAAAACCCTTGGAGTTCACACTTTTTGTCCCCAACTCAAATGCTGTTCCCGCTGCTGGAATGCCTTCCCAACTTCTGGTTTGCACCAAGCAAGCTCCTATTGTGACTTCCTCAGATCTGAATTCAAGCCTTACTTCCCTCAAGTTGTACTCCCACTGTACTTTAAATATACTTCCATAAAAGCATTTACTTTATTGGACTACAATTATTTATTTGCATATTAGTTAAGTCCCTTGAGGTCACTGAGTGTACTTTTTCAGCTATGTACAGGTGACCCTTGAATAACACATGGGTTTGAACTGTGCAGGTCCACTCACACATTTTTTCCCGCATATATGTACTACAGTACCACACAATCAGCAGTTGGTTAAACAAACAGGTGCAGAAGTCCGGATACGGAGGGCCGACCGTAAAGTTCCATGTGTATTTTCCACTGCGTGGAGGGTTGGTGTCCCCAACTCCCACGTTGTTCAAGGGTCAACTGTATTATTCTACAGGGTCTAGCAGGTAAGTGTTCAATACTTGTGTTCTACACGAATATATTTTAAAAATGCCAAATGGTAGACCCTTAAATGTTCCTCCAAAGAGTATTTAGTGACTCATTTTCATAATAAATGATAGTAGTATTAGTACATTAGTAGTATGATCTAATAGTATTAGATCAAAACACCTTTGATCTGCAATAAAGTAAAAGAGCACACAGCCTGCTAGTGTGCTCGAAGACTCACTTAAGTGGTAACTGACATATTAAAACTTCTCACTATCCTTACCTCCTTCAGAAGTTCAACACTGTGCTCTAAAAGGTGAATTAAAGATGAGCATTCCCCAGTTATGTTTAAGCTGACTTCACAGACACACAGCAGCTGAAGGGTCAGCTGGGTAAGCTGAATTTTCCAAAAAATGGGATGACGCAAAAGACTTAAATATACTTCTTCGATAAACAGCATCACTTCTGTTGTCTGTATCAAATCTTTTATCTGTTTGAAAAAAATCATGATATGATATTTAAGTAATATACAAAGCAAAGGATCGTTTTCGCTTATATAAGCTTTCTCAATAAAATATTCTTCTCTATCTTTATAGACTTTATAGATTTAAAAGAGATGAAGAAATTTATGTAACTCAAAGAGAGTTAAACTACACAACTGTGCCTTCTCCTTTTGTCACTAACCAAAACAAAATGTGCTACTATTTTTGTTACTACTGGCTGGCATGAATTCTTTTCATTTATTTTTCTAACTACTCTGAGTGCAGATTTTTAAAGACAAGTTACATGACAGTGCCAACATGTTGAATGAAATTAAAAAGTCAGTTTTCAGTTCTCCAAATGAACTCTCCTTTCTACAATTCCAACATAGCTACCTGGAAGAAAAGGGTTAGCATGTTATTCTAATGCACTATTGAGTCCTTAATTTACAAGAAATTTGTTCAGACAACCTTAACTAAGAGCATCATTTCCACACTTGGCAGATGGAATGAAAGACCATATTCAAATGGTAGGGTGTCTTCTCAACTGGCTAATGTATTAGATAGGAAGGACTTGGGTGCTCTTGAAAATCCCAATTCAATTCAAACCCAGCTGTTCTGATCAAAATTCTGGAGTTAGTATTAAGGATATGGTCCTGCTTGCAGACACATTGGCATTTCCCAGAGATTACAAACAATGAACCATCTGCTTCAATCAGGAGCCTTGTGTCTGTTAAATGCATCAAGAGGAAAGCCTACAGTTGACCAGCTGTACCTTTCACCAGTCGTTACCACCATAATAACCCACAATGACTATAAGTTGTACACAGAGAGAAAAATTAATTCCTAACAAGAAGAAAAAAGCTATTAAAGGATTAAAGGGAAGGAGATAGGAGAAAAGACTAAGTTATAAAAAATAAATGTAAACAGTCCAGTAGCTAAATTATTTTACTCTTCTGCAAATACACAATGCAAAGGGGAAAAGGCCACACTGAAAAGAAAAGTATTTAAAACAAAGAAAAGCCTCATATTTATTTGCCCATATATTTCCTTAAGTGCATGTCTTGTACATACTTGAAATTTTCCATAATAAAAAATTTTTTTGCAAGACAACTCAGCAAGTTAGTATTAAAGGCTTTCTAATCTTAAACATTACCAAAATTCCTAACAAGAATACTTTGGAAGGAGTGGTTCATCTTTATGTAGAAATAGATCATGTGCAAAGATAATATGTGCGATGACAAGAGTAACAATTAAAAAGAAAGAACTACTGGGACCAAAGTCAACAATGAAGTTTAAGGCAGGTAAGTCCAAAACAAGACAATACCATAAATACAAAATGGAAAAACAATTGGAGTGAGAAGAAAAAGAAACAGACGTTTCACTGACCATTATCTCATCATAGGTCAATAGGCTGATGGCTATTTCTAAAGAAAAAAATTTTAATTAATATAATCATTATATTATATTACATTATATTATATTATATTATATTACACTGAAATGCTCAGTATAGTCAGACCACATCAACAGTACTGTGTTCACCTCTGAGAAGAACATTTCACAGTAACACATTCTGAGCACCAATAAACTAGAAAATTCATAGCAAAGACCAGGGGAAAGCTGAAACCATTTCATGTGGAGAAATAAATTGATGAAGAAAAGAAAAGAGGAAGGGAAGGTGTAAAGGATGAAAGGGAAGAAAAGAAAGGAAGAAAGAAACAGCACAAGGCAGGATGCAGATGGGCTTTTTTAAAAGCTTATTTTGTTGTGTTCTGAGAAGAATGGGGACTAAAGAGTAAAGTCTTAGCAAAGTGCAGGGCAATTAGAAGTACTTGATAAAAAAATATAAAATAAATGGTTGCCTTGCAAAATAGCTGCTTCCTATCACTAATAATTAGTCGTGGGATGGTTGTCTCTTAGAGAGTGTAAGAAATACCTGTAATCAGTGGGAAATGGATTACACTGCCACTAAGATCCTTCCCAACACTCAGATTCTTCATTCCAGTAAAGCTGATTTGTTAAGTGATTAAATTTATTTATGTTGCTAGTTCCATTAGTGCCAAATGATGTATAGTTTTTTTCCTCACCTATCTCGACTATACTAACAAACCAGATTCCCAGAAATATTCCACAGAGCTCACTTCTAGAAGTATTTAGGCTTGTCAATATACGGTGATGAAGATGAAGGCAAACATCTACCAAAGAGCACAGAACAGGGAAACACAAGCATGCGGTGGAAAAAGTGTACCCTGGTTCAAGATGTTCTGCCTATACATTGCTTTATTGCCCCTGCAAAACAAAAACTTTGAAAAGGCCACAGGAGAATTCATTTTAATTAACTTTTCTCTGCCTTAATTACAGGGAAGTCTATTTATGAGTCACAAAAGATCCGCTCTAGTCATTCCTTGCTAACACAAACTTAAAGCAGCTCATCTGTGACCTCAGGTGATCACCCCGAAAAATATTCACAAATTTCCTCCATTAGCTAAGCAGCATGGTGCTCAGATTCTAGGCAAACAACAAACCTGGATGGTGGGATGGGATAAATGAATCACTACACTAAAATCATACCACAACTACGGTTATAGAGACATCCGCTCAAATTTCTCTCTCCCCTGAACTTCCTAAGCATTTTATGCATCCCTCTGTTAAACATCTTTCATCCATCTACTTTGTTATAAGAATGTGTATGTTTGTTTTAGCTCCCTTACCAGAATGCGGGCTTCTCAAGAGCAGGGTCCATCAGAGTCACCACATATGCTGTAAGGGGACATGTGGAAACTGGAATCTAGCCAGCACTCAGCTGGTCCAGCCCTGCATCCCCACGGCTGTATCTGCCCAGAGAGATGCATTTTTTCTGACTTACACAAAGAGGACTTTTTTGTCCTTACAACACTCCCAGTGTCCAGCACAAGGAGAAATTCAACTCAAAATTGTTTTCCCTGAGAAGTCTTTCTTAAACGAAGTTTTCATTCCTACTAATCATACAGTGGACTATGTTGATTTATATTTCTGTGAATTTAGTTAACATTGTATACATTAAAGTGAAATCTCGATTTGTTTCCTTTATCAATTCCAAAACCCTGCAAGCAATTTCAGAGCCAGTCTGCCAAATCACATAGGTTCTATTTTATGTACAATAAAAATCGACACTTACTAATGCTGACCCTCTATTAGTGAAGGAGGAGGAAAGGCCTTACCTGCAAACATGGAACCATGTCGCAACACAGTTGAAGTATCTGTTGTTCCAATACTGATGGCTGTTCTTTGTCACAAAGAGCCCGGGGTTGAAGTAAGACTTTGAGCAGAGCTAGTCGGAGTTTAGAATATTCTCGTAACTGGGATGGTTCACAATACAGATACCACAGAAACGGTGCCATTATTTGGATACATGAAACTTCTGACCTACAAGTCATGTAAATGCATAATCCAGTCACTGAATTAAGCAGAATACCAAACAGTAAGTGTCAAACATCAACTTACAGTTCATGACATATCATAAACTATGACACCATTGAGTGTAACTTTATTTCATGACTCTTCTATTTTACCGTGACTCGCCTAGGCCCATGCCAAACAGTTCTTTGTACACTGGGGAGAATGATTCAACACCTGGAAACCATAAGCCTGACGCCCAGGACTAGGAGGGTCTGTACCTGCACACCAGAGTAGCATCTACATCTCCAGGACCAGTCTCTGGTGAGCATCAGAATCATCTGAGAACCTTTTCAGAATTATAGGTGTCAGGGTCCCTTGTCCAGGAGTATGACACAGGCATACATTTTTGGAAAAACTCGACGAGTGAGGTTCCATGTAGAACAAAGCCATACAGACGTCCCAAGACGACTATGATGGCAGTTAACATTCACTTGCCAACTTGTTAGCACTTACAGTGTGCAAGTTACTGCACTTTACACCTTTAAACTCAACTGATCCTTACCACAACCCTATGAAATAAGAAGTATTATTATCCCATTATGCAGTTACAGAAACTGAAGCAGAGAAAGGTGCAATAACTTGCCAAGTCCCTCCTCTTAAGTTCTTCCTACTCAAAGGAGGAAGACTTTACAAATCTTTCATATCTATTTAGATTTCAATACATCCCAATAACTCCAAGTCCAAAGACACTAAAATGCCAGAATGACTTTTCAGATATAAAAATTCAATCATGTCGTTAATCAGCTTGAAAGAGTCTATGCTTAAGATAAAGTACATAGACTGATTCATAAACCCTCCAAAATTTGGCCTCTGCTTATCTTTCCAGCCTCATTTCTTGTTCCTCTCCACTCTCCACTGGACTAACCAAACTTTCCGATCTTCCGTCAAGTCATCTGGGCTTTCTTCTCGCTTGCTGTTCCGTCTACCTGTAATACTCTCCCCTTTCTCCCACTCCTGTTCCTTCTTCTGCCAAATTTCTATCATCTTTCAGTTCCCTCCTCCTTTAAAATGACATCCCTGACACCTAGCTTTGGTCAGATCCTCCATTATGTGCTTTCACAGGATTATGGCTTTATTGTCATTATTTATTAATATTTCCATCCCCTTCCAGACTACAAACCACTGAGGGGATGGACCAATGATTTCTGTTTAATGCTATATCACCAATAACTGTACACACTAGGACCTTGAAGAGATGCTCAATCATTCAATTAATCAATTCAGTTGCACTAAGTTACAGAGTAGTTTTACAACTAGCATGCATCAATTAAATATCGTAATTTCATTCTAATATTTTTCATATTTATTATACATAAGTTATTATGAGATAAGATACAAAGATGAACCAGACATTATCCATCCTTAAGAAGCACACAGTCTAACAGGGACAGTCTAGAGGACAGAGAGAAAACTTCTAGAAGAAAGGTATAAAGCTCAATACTTCTTGGAGGAAATGGCATGAGTTATGCCTAACAATGTAATTTTATAACCCTATACATTCTACAGCATTGACATTAATAAAAATTTTAAAAGTTACCAAATTGATTATATTTATTCATTCATTCATTTGCTTCACAAAATTTACTCAGTTCCTACAGTATACCATTCACTCTTCTATGTGCTAGACACAAAGCAAGAAACTAAAATAGATTAAATCCTTGCTCTGATAGAGCTCACAATCTGGAGTAATTTTTTTCTCATGAGCACAAATACTTAAACAATCTATTAAAAACAAAGGGGCTTTTGAGTTCATGATTATTAATGAAACATATATCTTTACCACACCATCCACTTTAGGAAACTAGAAAGTTTCATAGATCAAGCAAGCAGATGATGTATGCATAGGTTAGAACACAGAATGTTAAGTTTCCAGAAAAGAGACTTAAGAAACATCGATTCCCCATCTCTCTCTTACAACATATTCCCCAAAGAATAAATACCACCAGGTGTCAAGAACACCCATGAATAGCTTAACAGTTTCCTCCTTTTTAAGATGCTGAAGGTGAAATGCTAGGTTCATACAAAGAAATCTATTTCCAAGATGCTGTTATTATTTGACATCAGGAGCATTATGTTGAGCTTCCTAAGGATAATATACTATTTAAAAATCTGGCTTAATCTGTCCTGATTTTAGATTTTGCATTGCCTATGTGGTATCTGATGATTTACTATCCCTGCAGTATGAAACTGACAGGGCTTAAGGAGAAAAGGAAAATAATAAAACAGATAAACTAAAATCTCAAAGTGATTCAGAACATTTAAAAACATAACCAGTTGTGCATTTATCTAAACACAAGGCTTTCATATGTATGTTCACCAAGGAGGGAGAAGCAGCCGGAAAAGACCTGAAGTGAGAGTCAGAACACTGAGGCTTTGGGCTGAACTCTGCCACTAATCAGCCATGTGACCTTGAGCAAGGCATTTACTGTTGCTCTTCTTAGTTCCCTCATCTGAAAAATTATGTGTTAGACTAGATAATCTTGAAGTATCCGGCCTAGAGACCATGATATCACATGTCAATTTACCCAATCCTCTGTTCTACAAAGGCAAAGTCTTTGTAGATATAGATGCAAACATCACAGGCCTTCCACAAATAAGCGCAGAATTTAACTAGAAAATCACACCTCCAAAAATCTAGCACAAAGATACTCTGTCATTTCAGGACATCTACATTCTATTAAAAATGAACCCAAACAGTTAGTCTAATCCATTCGTAACACACAGCTAGAATACAAGCTATCTTCACAACATTGTGCCTCCTTCCTAAAGTTGTGAATCACTGTTTATATTCTTATCAAACTACCAAACTTCCTTCATTACTTCTAAACAACGATGTGAAAACTACTAAGTTAATTTACTTTAAAATTAGATCTCAGGAAACCAATAGTCTGATGAAAATTCCACAAAGAATAATTTCATTGGCAAAAACAGAAATGAGATAAATGAAATCATTCTTTGCAAATAAATATAAAATAATTTAGAAGTTCCAACAGGCTCTAGGTAGCATACTCTAACACCTCAGAATTCAAATGAAAGGAGTAAGACAACAGAAGTTTATCAGTAAATAAACCAGTCAATTAATAATCTTTTCTCCTTAGGAATATCTGGACATATTTCATGAGAACTACTTCTAAATCCCAGTGTAGTACTCGTTTGAAATGAAAACAACCAAAAGGTAATTTAAATATTTGTTAACTAACTAAAGCATTGGAAAAGAGAGATTTTCGTAAGGAACATCTTTCATAAAGCATCCCAGTCTACTTTATGAGACATTTCATTAAATAAATGTTTATGTTTGTTATTTTTGCTTTCTGACAGGGATGAACAAAGTTTTTTTTTTTTTAGTAAATATGAATATCTTACCTTTGAAAATGCAATCCTAGGTGAGGGAAGAGAAGGTGATAATGATGTTTTATTTTAAAATATTCATTCAGATGTTACATGGATTTTCTCACTGGCAGATGATTATAAGGTTCCCTACATCTCTTTAAAACTTCTTTTAGCAGTCTATCCTGCCTAGAAATTTCAACTAAAATTGAAGTTATAAACTCAGAAACAGTGTTCTAAGAAACTGTATCAATAGGACATTGTAAGACCTTCAAGAGCAAGAACACATGAATGTTAGGGTGGTAAACATAACTCAGGCCTTAGATTACCCAGGACAATGGTACCATCCTATCATGACCTTGTGTGATGGTACTAAATATGCAGTGATGCTGTATTTTAGGAGGCACTCTACAACCCACTGCCTGGCCCCCCAATCTGTGGGCCTCGTATGTGTGTGCAATACATAAAAATTCAACATTTATAGAGCACTAAAAATGTGCCAGGCATTATTAATACAAAGAACAATGAGACACAATCTCTGCCTTCACAGTATTTCACAGCTAATAGAGGAGAATAATTATAAGACAATGTATAACGATTTAGAAATCACAACTGAAGTTATAAAGCGAGCATGTAAAAGAGACACTTAATCCAGCTTGTGGTAAGTAAAGACTTCCTAGGAGGAAGAACACCTAAACAGAGATTTAAAATAGAGAAATGAGTCAAGAAAGGGCTGAGGTGAGATTTAAGGCAGTAAGGCAGATACTAACAAGTGAAAGCACTGAGGCAAGGGAACTGCACTGCTTCCTGTGTGGAGCCAAAGCAAGTCAGTGTATTGCTAAATACACAACTCATTAAGTATGATAGACAGGAGAAATAAAACTGGTGGAACAGGTAGAAACCATACCATACACAGAGCCTGGCAGGACATAGTAGATTTTATCCTGGAGCCCAGGGATTTTCCAACTATTTCAGAAACCAAACTATTGTCTTCCAATAGAAAGTGTCCACAAGATGCCAACATGTAAAACCATAGTCTATAAAAACAAAGGTTAAAGGGTCGGAGGGCATTCCCATGCTTAGCCTATACACTGCAAGTGCAGTTTGTAAATCACAGCTGTGGCGACTTAAGCAAGAGAGTGATACAATCAGACTTGCTCCCTTGAAATATTACCCTGAGGGATGCTTAGAGAATGGCCTTGAGTAGAATGAGACTGGAGGCAGAGACGCCAGTTAGGAACAGGTGGCAGTAGCCACAGCAAGAGATGAGTGCCTTGGTAGCAAGCCAGTACCTTGGTAGTAAGGGTGGAAGAAAGCTTTGAGAACCATCAGAAGGCCTTGGTGAAGCTAAATTAACTGCACACATGGTGGCTATCTGGTCCCAGTTGGCAGTACTACTTAATCCCAACTGGCATTGGTTTCTAATGGAGATTAACTCACTAATCAATTTCCAGAGGGAAGAAACTGTCTTCCATATGTATCATTTGGTAGTTTACTGAATATTTCTAATCAACTTTCCCAACTAACCAGTGCTTAGCTTCTTTAATAATAGCTCTTCTCATAGTCAGTATTTCAACAATCAATAAATCTGGTAGGATTTCTTTTTCTTTACTCTTAAAAAGAAAATAGAAAACTATGTCCTGCTGTAAGAAACTTCTTTTCTTCAGGAGAAAACACTACAGTCAAAGCACTTAAAAAAAAAAAAAAACTCTAAAATTAGCATATACTATTTCATCTGCCTCATTTATTTTATTTTACTTTACCTTTCAGGGCATTGCTGGAAAAAAGCTGTCAGCTGCTGCAAAAGTACTGGCCAGCAATCAGGTCTGTGTTCAAGCACAGTGATCAAAGGCTGAGGATGGTTTCTGAAAAACACAGAAAGTCACACTGGAAGCTGTCATTTCAGAGCTACACATTCTTAATATCCAAACATAGCAACAAAAAAGCCACTACAATTTAGGACCTTTTTTCCAAGATTCATAATTGTCACAAAACTACCATTTCCTACACTGGTTGCAGAGCTGGCTCATTAGAACTATTTTTTCCTTTATCTGTTTTCTAGAAAAGAGAATAAACCCAAGTCTTAGAGACCCAAATCTGACAGCAGACTCTGCCATTTAATGGCTCTATGACTTTGGCTGACAACCCAAAAGCTCTCTCATATCCATCCCCTTGATTCCTTCATTCTTAGCAATCACAGGACACCTCCTGCTCCTGCTGGTCTCTTTCAAACCTGGCAGGAACACTTCCTCTAACATTGCCTCTACCTGTAAGCATGCTCTCTCCCTTTCTGTTCCCACTTACCCCCATTCTTCTCAGTATATGGCTCTGTGTTCCCCCAGTGTACTTAAGATGAGGTAACAAGAAAATATTTCTCCCATCTCAAATAAAAAACTCTCCAAAATAAAAATTCTTGAAATTTCTGTTGAACAAGACAAATCTTTTTATCACAGCCACACAGATTAAGATACCTAAAAGACTATATAAAATAAAAAATCTGAAATGTGAAAAATTCTTAAATAATGGGGTTAAAAATAGAAAACTAAAAAAGCACAAAAACAAATTATGTTAAATAGTTCAAAAAGTCTTCTAGAAACTGTAAATTCATTAGCTTTTTAAACTATGAACTACTATACAAAGTTCTCAGTTATTATTGCTGTGGCTTTTTCCTCCAAAAAAAATTTTTTTAAATAAAAAATGCTATTTGGAAAAAAATTCAAACCATATAGAAGCATTAATTTTTTCCCATAAAAAGAATCATATGCATAATACTGTTCTTTATTTAACTTTTACCCAAAAATATAGCATTTGCTATGTTTTTTTTAAAAAAAAGATCTGACCATCCGTCAGACCCAAATGATTTTTTAAAACTGCCTTCTTGGTAGTTCTCAAAATATGATTGCCTTACCAGCAATATCAGCATCACCTGAGAACTTGTGAGAAATGCAGATAAATTCTCAGGCCCCAGTCCAGACCTAATAAATAGCTCTCCAGAGAATTCTGATGCACTGCTATAAAGCAGTGGTTCTCAGCCCTGGTTGCATGTTAGATTCATCGGTGGAGCTCTTTTTAAAATACCAATGCCCGGGCTTCAATTATACTGGGGTTGCTAGGAGTGGAGCCCATGCATTAACAATTTTTAAAAACTGTTCTAGCAATCCTTAATAGGTTACCAGAGCTGAAAACCACAAGTGAAAAGCCACAGAAAAAAGAGGTTAGGAGCTGGGAAGTTTTCTGATTTTTTTCTATCTTAAACAGAAAAGTATGACAGATCCATCACATTGAAACCCTCGTGTTAAACACCTCTCTGACACTACAACACAGCTTCTGGGTATTATAACACCATCTCTCTGTTTTCTCCTTGACCCTAACTAATCTATCATACGCTAACTTCACATGCTGGCAGCCTCCTGTTTGTTAAAGCGCAGGCTATTTCTGACTGATCAGATTACTGCCATCCCTAAAGAATTGCTCCAAGCAACTTTTTATGCCAAAACTCAAAAATCAAAATCACATTTCCAAATTCCGAACTCTTTGGCAGTTAAACCTCTCTAGTATTTGCTTGTGCTCTAGTTGCTACAGATATTAAGAAACAAATGTTACAAATCCTAAAAGCCTCTCAGGTACCTCACATCAGCCCAACTCCTGAGATTGAGTTCAGTAGGTCATGTTCAAGTAAACATGAATAAAGAGGAAAGAACACCAACTGTAATTATTTTAGCCATGGGTTTTCCTTCTGACAAGCACCATATTGAAATGAGGAGCATCAGATATGATCATCCATTAATCCTCCCGTTAATGGGGGCATTTATGCCTATTTAAGAAGGAAATCCAAGTTACCACATAGTTTTTGTGTGATCATAAAGCACTTAAGTGCTTTTCTATACTCTTCCTTTATTAAATCATCCCCTACCCTTCCCAATTCTCACCTCCCCCTCAAAAAAACACCTGTTCTGAATCTATCCTCTTTTTAAAACACAGTTAGCTTTATCCAAATTAAACCAGATCAACAGAAGAGACAGTAATTGCAATGCAGGATTAGAAATGATGCACATATAGCAAACAACTCTATTATAATTTAGCTTCTACTTCACTGGGATTATGGGACCCACTCTAGCTTTACTGCGTGAAGGTGAAAGGTCTGTTTTGCTAGCTTTTGTGTTCAGCAAATTCTATTTTGTTTCTCATACTTAAACGCTAAAGATGAGATTAAGTAGAATACAGAATAGGGATTATCCAGATTAATTACTGATTTAGAGAGCTGGATAATTAACTTTTCCAGAGAATTGATTACATCAGATCCAAATGGAACTATTATAGGAATAATATACAATATTGATTCCAATAAGTTGAAAACCTAGAGGGAGAAAGGAAGTCCAAATTAAGAACACTGAGTATTACTCTGATTAACATTGATTACCAATATTACACTATTTCAAGTGAGTACAACTAACCCAAAATCAATCATAATTGCCAAAATTTTGTTTTAATACTTCAAGCATAATGAAGCAAAGAGCTAAATTCTCCCTTGTGAATCATCAAACTGGTATGTGAATGCACATTAAAACATAATATATAAAAACTTGGGCTTTACTGAATGGACACATTTTTAATTGCAATATACTTTATTGTGTAACTGCCATTTAGGAGGATTTCTCAATCTTGGCACTACTGACATTTGGAGCCAAATAATTCTTTGTTGTGGGCGTTGTCCAGTGCACTATGGGATGTTTAGCAGCATTCCTGGCCTCTACCCCTAAATGCTAGTAGCATTCAACTTAGTCACATGACAATCAAAAATGTCTCCAAACATTAACGTGTCCCCTGGGGGGCACAACTGCCCCTGGTTAAGAACCTCTGCACTAGGTAAAATGACAAGCACTGTGAGAGGCACAAAACCGACTAAAACATGGTACCAGCCCTGAGTTATTCAAAAAGACTAATGATTCCATCTTCACCCTTCTTTACAGTGAACCAAAAGCAGTCAATCAATCATGTTCAAAATTCGAAGTTTCCTATTGAAATGCAGCCATCAAATATTGACATTAAGTGCACAAGAGTAACAGTTCAGTAGAAACTAAAAGACTTAAAATGGAAAACAAATGTGAAACCATTCCTTTGCAAAATACAGAATCATGTTCCAAAATGAACAAACAGCATTAAATTTGATGCATACTAATTTGTACGATAGAAAATAGTTATTTTCCTGCTTAAAATATTATAATTAAAGCATTTAAAATGTCATAAGGCCAAGTATAGCTCGCTCTTGATATATTCAAAGGTTGATTCCTAAATTTATGGATTATTCAACATTTTTTTTTCTTTCTTCTCACTCACTACTTGTTAGCCATTCCACTTCTTTCAAGTACCTCCAGCTGAGAAAAGTCAAGGTAAGCGAAGAATCCACAATTTAAAGTAAACTTTGTTCTTCATTAGAAGCACTGTTGATCAAAAAAAATAAGACAGACAGACAGACAGACAGACAGACAGAGAGGAGGGAGGGAGGGAGGAAGGAAGGAAGGAAGGAAGGAAGGAAGGAAGGAAGGAAGGAAGGAAGGAAGGAAGGGGAAGGGAAGGGAAGGGAAGGGAAGGGAAGGGAAGGGAAGGGGAAGAGGAAGGGAAGGATGTGGTATAAAAGAACACCAAAGCAAATGCCCTAAAATGTCAATTATCCCGAAACATGCTATTCAAGTTATAAAGTAACAAATAAGTTGACTATAACACGTTATTCAAAATTACAGATGGGTTGAATGTACAATCAACCTGATCAGCTGTAAAGCTAACAGTGGCAGACAATAAGCTCTAGAAGTTTTGAAAAAACAAACACAAATGTGGGGCGCTGTCATCACTATCATTATTTACACAAACAGTGCCTACGCAACATCCCCCTTATCATATCATTTACAGTTATGCTGCCACATTCATATCTCAGAAAAAACTAGAAGTGCAGAGGTCAGATGAAATAGTGGAGGGAAAACACTGAATTGAAGGAGTCAGGAGTTCCAAATTCACATTCTGTCTCTGCAACAAATTGGGTGATCTCAGTCAAGAGAATTAACCTCTCTTAGGCAGTTTCTTCATCTGTAAATTGAGGAAATCAGACTAAGTACCTTCGGGGAGTAAAGTCATATAACCCAAGTCACCCTTTATAAAGCCTTACTCTTCATTCTGTTCAGGACCAGAGGTGGAACCAAACCCCGTAAAGGCAGAAAGCAGATGGCTCTCAATTATACAGGTATATGCCAGGCTTAAATGGCTTTAAGGCCAATGTCTAATAAAATCTAAGACCTCAAAACAGAGGTCTCCTATTTTTATCTCAAAGAAATAAATCATCCTATATTTTTTATTTCAGAGAAAAGTGCAGTGCTACATCCAGAATAAGCCCACAGAAATTTTTAAATCAGAATTTCCTAACTCTTGAGACATTCAATAGATTCTGCTTTCCTCTTAAAAGAGAATAACATTGTTTCTAAAGATTAAAATCAATATAAACCAGGCAATCAGGTCACCCTTCATTGGCCTCCAGTGGCTCTGACTTCTCCTTCACTGTGCAGTTTTTGTTGTTGTTGTTTTTCTGCCACAGCTGAGCCAATTTACTGTACATTCTTAGACATGTTACCATTTCATGATTTGTGAATGTTTTAATTGCCATTTTAAGTAAAGCATTTAACACAGTACCTAGCACACAGAATACTCAATAAACAGGGTACTATTACGATTATCATGCAGGTAAATTTGTATCTGAAGCTAGAGCAAAAGGAGCTTGAAAGCTGAGTCTGTGTCTTCTTACTCTCTTTATGTCTCCCCTTCTGTGCCTAATGCACATCCACCATAAATATAACAAACACACCCTTTCTCCAAAGCACCTTTTTAAACTCTTTGGATCATGAAAATCCAACTCGTCACAATCTCTCTAAATACACTGTTTCAAAGTCCACATTGTTCAGGGAAAAAAGCACAGAGGAAGCATGCAGAGTTGGTACCCAATACTGCAGTGCTCCCTACCCTTTAATAACATTGTCAACAACACAGAGCAGTACATGCATCTTAACAGAAAGGAGTGGGGGAAGGAATAAATGATAAATCCGTGGTTCCACTAGACTAGCACAGGGAGGCAACGACAAAACAAGGTATGTAACTAGATTCACCTTTCCAAGTATAAATACATCAATCTTAATATATAAAAAAAAAAAGAGGGACTTAAAAAAAATTAGTCTTCTGGTAGGCAAATCAAAAAGGAAGTCATTTGTAACCCTTAGGTCACCTCACCCTTTCGGCTACATCTCTGAATATAAGAAAGCTATGATTTGATTTACATCATAAATTCAGCGATAGACACAGATTGCCTTTTCTGTGTGAGGAAACAATGCCTGCAGTCACCATGCATTTTCATGTATGCAGCTGTGACCCTGGCGCTTTCAGAAGCATAGCATAGCACTTACTACATCAAATATGCATTTTAAAAGCATTTCTCTACCTGCTTTGAATTTTGATTTGAAAGTGCTGGTTAGAAGCCAAAACAGGATTTTAAAAAGAAAAAAAAAAAGCTGTGAAGATTTTACGATTTAAAAACACACAATAAAAATTATTAAGATTCTATAACAAATATTACTATAAAAAAGAAAAATTAAACAATAATTGTGAATCATTATCTATCCTATAGTGTTTTAAGACAAATTCATTTTACCCTTTCCACACAAGCTTCTAGAAAAAGAAGACTTGGAGCAAAAATTATTTGAATTTTCACATTTTTGACTAATTTCCTTTTTTCTTTGGGTCTATAAGACAGGTAAAGAGAGGATAAGATTTCTTTGAAAATAGACTGCATATTACAATGGTTCTGCCCTCACAATGAACCTTTCCCAGGATCACTACTTTGAGAGGCAGCATTTTAATGCAAAGGTGTCTCCTAATGTCAGAAGTCTGGAACTATTTTAGGTACATGGTGAAGGCTGGAGGGAAACACAGATACTCAGGGGTCCAAAACTTCTGTATTTTTCAATCAAGTACATCCTTGATTGAAAAACAAAACAAAACAAAACAAAACTAGAGACAAGATAAATAGGTTAATAAGGCAAAAATTACAATGTTTTATGCTCTTAAAGACATTTAACAGCACATTACCATACCATTTTTTAAATTAAGCATCCACATTTAGAAGAACTTACAAAGCATTTTCTAGTGTCAATTTCTAACTGGAAGATTGTGCAATATATGGAGTGGATTCTTTTGGTCTATTTTAAATCCCAAGTGCAAACCCCAGGTGATTGGAACCATAAACTGTGAACAAAGACTTCCCTGGGTGGGAAAGATGAGAGAAAAGAGGAAGTGAAAACAGAAGCAAAACATGCAGTTCGACAGAAAGAATCAAACTGCAAGAAGACAGATGGCCCTTGGAAAGCATTACTGGCTATGCTTCCCCGATTACCACCCTAGCTTCTTTCTTACCCTCAATTCTGTGGGGCTTTTTCAGACACAGATCTGACACTGATATTTCCTTCTTTCCCATCTTCTTTTCCCTGACTTTTCTGTAAAAATTTCCATTTATCCATTAAAGCAAGAATTCACAAGGCCTCTGAAATCATATGCAAAATTTTGAGTGCATATATGTGTGTACTTAGGAGCAGGTTTGAAACTTCAATGAGATTCTCAAAGAAGGTCTGGACCCTCCCTTCAACAAAGGGTTAAGTGCTAGTAAATAAAAGCTGAGTATACCTATAGTAATTCCTGCAATTCAGCCTTGTTAAAATCCTGCTTTCAAAAAAACTATAAAGTAAGCACTATTTCCCAGAAAAGGTAACATATGATGTGCCCAGAAATGATGGCTTCCTAAGTACTGAAGTTTTTGTAACTGCAGCAAAATAAAATATATTATTATATTCTACTAAGTCTAATTCTTTATGGCAGCTTGATTATATGGTATAGATGATATAATAAAGGTGGCATGCTTCCTTTATGCCAAATAAAACCAAACATCTACATCTCCTGGGATCCCTTAGGTAATACATTCAGTTACTGAAATAATCAGCTCTCCAAAAAGCAAAATGTTCATTTGGACAACAAAAATATATGATAATAGCTGATGGTTGATTTTTTTTTTTTAAGTGTTACAGAATTCTAAGCAATGTTAAAAAAAAAAAAATAAGGAAATTTACATTGAAATAAAAAACAGTAACAACTACTCAAAGTCTAGGAGGTTTATTTTCAGGAACTTAGGATAAGTATTTTACCTCAAGAAATAAATATAAAAGGCAAAAACACTAAAAATTCATTGGACTTGGTAAGGATACAGAAATATTACAGAGTAAATAAAATCTGGTATATCCATGCAATGGAGTATTATTCAGCTGTAAGAAAGAATGAAGTACTGATCATGCTACTACATAGATAAACCGTGAAAACATTATGCTAAGTGGAAGAAGCCAGACATAAAAAGCCACATATTGTATGATTCCATTTATATGAACTGTCCAGAAGAGACAAATCCACAGATAGAAAAAATAGTGTTTTATATCTGGGGACAAGAGGTACTGGGGAATGACTGCTAATGGGTATGGGGCTTCTTTTGGGGATGATGACTATGTTCCAGAATTAGATAGTGGTAATGGTTAAACAACTTTGTGAAGATAATAAACAATCACTGAATTGTACACTTTAAAAGGGTGAATTCTCTGGTATACAAATTATATCTCAATAAAAAAGCATTAAAAAATATTCCAGACTTAACTCAGCCATATATTATTTTAAATCCTTCTCAATTTTAGAAAAATCCCTATGTATCATGTGATACCTACTGTCAATATAATCATAATAATTTGGATTTCCCTTATAAAGAAAATAAGTTCAAACCACAATCTCATTTATTACCTCAATATCCATAGTTGATAGCTCAACTGTACCCATTTTAAAGATGCAGATGTGGAAGGAAAGAAAAAAGAGCCACACTGGCTTCAACCTAAGCTTTCTAAATCAGAATCTGTAGAGGCTTTGGAATCTATAGATAAAGTGAATTTCCAGAGATTCCTATGATTTTCACATCCAAAACTATCTCTATCTCCATTGCCACTAGTATATCTGAAGGGAGTGGTAGAGTTTGGAAATCACCATTTTGAAACCATCACAATGAAAATTAATGGTGAGGGTTAGGGTTAGGGTTGAGGGGGCAGTTGTGAGTTTAATGAGGAACAGGATATTTGCATGGTCTCAAAGTGTCTTCCCCACAGATTGCTTATTAGTTACAAGAAGAAAATGGTAACTCTACAGTAGGGAAACCAGACATCACCTTGACTGGGTAATCAAAATTAACATCACCAGTGAGAAGAGAGATGGACATCAGTGCCTCCAGATGTGATACCCCAAGAAGGACACAGCATCACTTTTATAATATTCAAAAAGTCAGTCATAAAAGATAAAGGATGAGAAACAGTTTCAAGTTTTAAAAGACTAAAAAGGTATGACAACTAGAGGCCACATATGATCCTAAACTAGAGCCCGTACACTAAAAATAAAAGGAAAAAGATATGAAAGGAAATTATTAAGACAAATGGCAAAACTGGAATATGGACTATAGATAAATCAATGTTAAATTTTCTTGATTTGATAACTGTACTCTGGTTATATACGAGAATATCCTTGTTCTTAGAAAATACACCCTATTGAATATATGTAATCTACTCTCAATTTTTTTTTTAATTATACAGAGAGAAGGACAATGCAAATTGTGGCAAAGGGTGAAAATTTGGTGAATCTGGGTAAATGCTATGTGGGAATCTTTTGTGCTATTCTTGCACCTTTTCTGGAACTTTAAGATTCTTTCAAAATAAATTAAAAAGAAAATCCTTCCATGACTTCCCACTACTCTTCAAAGAAAACCCAAAGTCTTTGCCAAGGTCTTGCATATTCTAGGCCACGCCCACTTCTCCTGGGCCTCAGTCTGGCCTCTCCCTCCCTCCTGGAACACTCAGCTCCAGACACTCTGCCTCCGGTTAGTTCCTCCAGGGCCCCAGGCTCTGTCCACAGCAGCAGCTTGGCCCATGATTTTTCCTAGACTGGAAATGTTCTTCCTGTGCTCTTCACATGGCTGACTCCATCTCACCCATCAAAATGGATATAAGAAAAATTGCAAAAACAGTTTAATGCTAAGAAGAAGCTAGTTATGAAAATTAAACCTGGGGCTACATTCTGACAGCCACAACTGCTGACTCTTGGTGCACTTTGCATCAGTATTTACCTTGGGACTCTCTCTTGTTTCTCTGTTTGACGGCCCTAAGGGAGGAATGCATTTGCCTTAAGACATAAGCAAATAAAAAAAAAATTGATATGAATTACAAAGTACTTCACCCTTTAGGAAACATATCTTTAACTTCTTAAAATTAACCCTCCATCTAAATAAACTCACAACACTGCACAAACAGATGCACAAATACACGTAGCACATATGACATTCATCTACCGAGGGTATAACCATCCACTGCTATTGGCCTAATCACCATTTCGGAGCACACCATCTGCCAAAAACATTTCATATTCCCTTCTTCCAGAAAGTACAGCTTGATGTCGATTAGACTAACCCTTTCCACAAATAAGATTCTCAACATTTGATATTTGTGCATGTCAGCCACTGTCTGGCACATCAGAATGATGCACGAATTCTGGAACAAGCAGTTACTGCTCATGAATTCACAGCTATTTCCTCACTTCTGCTGAGGGAAAAGAGATCTTTAAAAGATTGCCATAATATGAATATGCAGAGGAAAAATTGAAAGCAAAAGGACATGAGAAAATTTCAAGGGAAAAAAATGGCATATTACAAAGCAAATGAGAAAATGACCCTCTAATAATTTATGAATCATAAAAATTTAGTTATCCCTCTTTGCAACCAAAATACCAGGTGAATGTTGGTTCTCTGCCACACTTCCTGTATGATGAATGTTAGAGAACATTGAGATAAGTTGGTTCAACGTAAGTGTGTTACAGAAAAGTGGAGTTCAAGCTAACCAAAAGGAAATTCAGACCAAAAAAAGAAAGGGAAGGGGAAAAATAAGCCTTGAACTAAAGGACATCTTAGTAGCAGGTTTTTTTTTTTTCAACTATTTAATATAAAAATTGTTCACAGGTTAAAAATGGCTTTTAAAGTTTTTGAGAATAGTTAAATGCCTAAACCAGAGGTCACAAACTTATTGCCCTTGGATTGCATCCTGGGAGTAGATGTGTTCTGTCTGCCTACCCTGTATTTTTAAAAATCAGAATTGTTTTCCAACATTCATTAATCAGGAGATTTCATATAAAACATTACTAACATTGAAAGATCTGAAGGTCTGGCATCAGTGAACCCCCATGGCCTCATTTTAACAATAGGCCAGTAGTTCTTAATCCCTCCAGCACACTGGAAACCACCTAGGAAGCTTTGAAAAATTACCAATGCCTGAGGCTGACCCCTAGTCATTCCAGAGAGAGGCCAGGCATCTAGATTTAAAAGTTCCTCAGAGGGCTCTAAGGGAGCAACCAGAATTGAGACTCATGGGCCTAGAATTTATACTTGGCATATGCTCTTTGTTTAATCACAGTAGTCAAACATGCCATTTTTCTTCCAGTTCACCCCCATCCTGGAAGGAACTGGGAACTGAAACCCCATTTAAACATCTCCGTTTAATCTTGTATAAGCCACAAAACTATAAAAAGGTCCAGTTAAGCAAAATGAACTTTATTACCTACACACACTCTACTCTGATATATCTCAAAGCATGGTGGGTAGACCACTTGTGCATCCAAGTCCTTTGTTAAAGTGCAGGTTTCCAGGCATGTTCCAGGCACACATATGAAAAACTCTGAGCATGAGCTCCTCATGCACTGTCAACACTGAAAACCCATGTTGATTTTTAAGAGAACGTTGAGAGCTCTCTTACCCTCCTGCCTCTACAAGCATCTATGTGTGACCATAAAGTACACTGACTGGTCAGGGCCATGGGATTATTTCATTGAACAGAGCAATGAGGTTTAAATCTTTCATAGTCTTTCTCTTGCAACCACAGTTGGCTTGCTCTCATCGGATTTCCTTCCCTTTAGAATTGCTGTTTGGTTCTGCTCTTGGCCTCTCTATTGGGGCATGGTAAGATGAACTTAGTGCCTTTGTGCTTAGGAGCAAACAGAATTTTTGCCTTCCAAATAGGCAAGAGAGGCAAGGAGACATAATTTAGCCACTCAAGATCTCTCCCACTCTACCCCAACAGGTTCCTTGCAGTTCATATATTATGGTACCATTAACTTCCCAGGGCTCAAGCAATACTTCTCAAGTATGATCCCTATCTCTGAGCAGCTAGATAAACATGCTGATTCCTGAGTCTCATGTAAAACCTGCTGAATAAATGAGAATCTTTGGCAAACGGACTTGTGAAGCTGTACGTTTAGCAAGCTCCCCAGGTGGTTCTTATGCACAGGAAGTTTGAGAACTACTGAGCCACAGATTTAACAAAGAGAATACCCTCTCTAAAGCTCCTTCAGGAAAGTCACAGGAACCAAGGGAAGTCATTGGCTAACATTCTGGGTCCTCACATCTCTCTCTTCACTCCCATACTGGAACAACTTAAGCAATTCAGCACAGACTCATTTAAAATGACCACACAAACATCCAGAAGTGGAACAGCTGGATCATATGGCAGTTCTATTCTTAATTTTTTTGCAGAATCTCCAAACTGTTTTCCATAGTGGCTGCACCTATTTACATTCCTATCAACAATGTGTTAAGCGTTCCCTTTTCTCCATATCGTCTCCAACACATTTCTTGTCTTTTTGATAACAGCCATTGTAAGAGGCGTGATGTGATATCTTACTGTGGTTTGGATTTGCATTTCCCTAATAATTAATGGGGTGTTGCACATAATTTCATGTGCCTGTCGGCCATCTGTATGCCTTCTTTGGAAAAATGTCTACCTGGATCTTCTACCCACTTTTTAACCAGGTTGTTTGGTTTTTTTTGTTGTTGAGTTGTACAAGTTCTTTATATGTTTTAGATATTAACCCCTTATTGGATGTATGATTTCCAAGTATCTTCTTCTGGATATTTAGCTGAAGATTATGAAAACACTAATTCAAAGAGATTTACACACCTCTATGTTCATCACATTATTTACAAGTCAAGATATGGAAACAACTTAAGTACCCATTAATGGATATATGAATAAAGAAAATACATACACACACACACACACACACACACACACACACACACACAATGGGAATACTACTTAGTCATAAAAAAGACGAAAGCTTGCCATGCAACACATGGATGGACCTTGAGGGTAGTATGCTAAACGAAATAAGTCAGATGGAGAAGAAAAATATATGATTTCATTAATAGTTAGAATACTAAAAATAAATAAACTAATAAACAAAACCAAACAACAACAAACACATAGATACAACACACAGATACAGAGAACAGGTTAATGATTACCAGATGGCAGGGCAAAATGAGTAAAGGGGATCAACTGTATGCTGACAGTTGGAAACTAAACTTTTGGTGGCAAGTATGCTGTAGTGTATACAGAAATTAAAATATAATATTGTATGCATGAAACAATATAACCCAATGTTACCTCAATTTAAAAAATATTCACTAAAAACAAAAACAAAATGGCCACATATTCTGTTTTACTATAGCTCAAAATAATCAGCTATTAGGACACAAAGAAATGAGAAATACTTAAAGTCTAACTGTATCTCACTAGCAGAGTCCTGAATATCATAAAAACACAGATGAGTTTCATGCCCAGAAAGCTTACAATTATATGTTATATTACTTCTATTTTAAATCAATCCTACAGTGTAATAGGGAACACCTCTCAGTGGAGTTCTAAGCTTCTTATATCCTTTTTATGCTTTCATACACAGCTCATCGGTTTCCTCTTCAAGGCTGGATGATATTGCTAACCAACATGCAGCAAAGAAGATTCTAAAACAGCAGGACAATTTTACGCTTGACTCAGGTAATCATGGCTCTCTTGAGGGAAATCTACTCTTTAGGCTCACCTCTCCTCTGTTTCTGCCAGCCACAAGCCCCCCCTGGAGGAACTTAAGGCTCTT
This sequence comes from Camelus ferus, assembly GCF_009834535.1. Lineage (NCBI taxonomy): Eukaryota > Metazoa > Chordata > Mammalia > Artiodactyla > Camelidae > Camelus > Camelus ferus. The sequence goes on from NC_045699.1 coordinate 17,864,832, forward strand.
ATACACTCGATTACACTCCACTGATTTATAGTGCCAAACAGGCATTCACATGAGGGCTCTCCATAAACATTACTGGATTATGCCAACTCAGGTGATTGATTCTGGACCTCTTAATGTGCCACCACTCTAACGACAAATCTTACCTATCCAAGATGATTTCAGCTCCTCACACTAGGCTCCCTATCCACACCTCGCACCTACTGTCTTCTGAAAACAAGACTGCAGCTAGAACCAACTGGAGATAATGAACTATAAATAGAAAAACAGGTGAAACATTACAGGTAACTGAAAGTCTAACACACATAGTGAGCACAATCAGTATGAAAATGACAGTAACTCTAATTTTCTTCCTGACAGAAAATTTCCTTTTGCCATCATCAAAACTAGTGCTTCTTAACCTTTAAGGTATCTATGAATTACCTGGAAAATCTTACTACAACGCAGGCTCTGATTCAGGTAATCTGAGACGGAGTCCGAGATTCTGCATCCCAAACAAGCTCCCAGGTGCTGCTAACGCTGCTCATTGCTCTGCTACTTACAGTATGGAGGAGGAACAGCAGCATTAGCATCACCTGGGAGCTTGTTAGACAAGAATCTTGAGCCCATCTTAGACCTAAGGAAAAAGAGTCTGCCATTCAGCAAGGTCCTAGGTGATCAGAACGCACAGCAGAGAGCAGCTCAAATACCATCTTGTACTCACTGTCAGTCAGAAGCACCTGGGACCTTTCTGAAACTATAAATGCATAGGCCTCATGGCAGAGAATCTGATTCAGTTGCTTTCGGGTATTTTTACTGTTCCTATGTTTGTTTGTTTTTAAGTACATCCAGGTGGTTCTTATTAAGGAGCAGCCAGCGTTCAGAACCACCGAATTAAAAAGACCCAACTGGGTGGAGGGAAATATTGAGCAACGGCTAATCAGTGAGGAATTTGAGGGGATGATGAAAATGTCTGAAAACTGATCATGGCATTGGTTGCGTGATTCTGTGAATACACTAAAACCCACTGAATTGTATACTTTAAATGGGTCAGTAATAATGGTAGGTGAATTATATCACAATACAACTGATATATAAAAATCAAATTAAAAACTTCAATAGCTTTCCTATTTTAAAATAAGTAAATAACTCCCACTGAACAACAATGAAGTGGAATTATTTCCTATCCTGGAACTCTGGCCCATGAATTTCAACTTCTCTCAAGAAAAGAGAACAAAGATGTTTATGTAACTCATCTAGAACTATTAAGTTCTGCTCATCCACTCCTTAGGTTCAATTCTGGTGAATTCTAATGCATATTAAAAAAATCATATTTATCAATATGAAAAAGTTTACCCTGCATACCCCAAGTTTCCATAGTATTTTCAAGTAAATAATTTTCCTTTTGCTTCCCCAGTTTAAAATTAATGATTTAACTAGTAGGTTAACAATGAATTAACTAATCCATTGCAATATTCTTCCATCTTCTCTGTATTTTTGAAAGCATTCAAAAAACACATTAAGAAAAAAACATACAAAATGCAAATCTGAGCTTGTTTTCAAAAAACTGACTTAAACTCTCAATAATGTGCCCATAAAAATAAAGGATGTGGTAAATGGCACTAAAATTTCAGGAAAGATCACTGTCATATATGAGACAGTTCACTTATTATCAGAAGGAAAGTACTTTAAATATATGTAAGTAATAGGCACCACGTAGTACTTTGGACAGACAGCTTCTCTCCACAGCTTCAAAGCTTCTGATACCTGTGGTGTCAGATGCTCAAAACTGCAGGTCCTGTCCACTCAAGCCAATGATGGTTCACAAGTATGATTTAATTTCCCTATTGGATCGCCATTTTCCACATAAGCCATTTTCCCCCAGAACCAGTGCTCTTGTTTATGGTCCCATGGTCTCATTGTTTCAAAGAAGGAGTATGCTGGATGCGTCACTTAACAGAGTTCCTAGGACAATATACACTGGTTACATGCCATATCCTGGGATCTTCAGCTCACGCAGTGAGAGCCCTTCTCTTAAAAAATGACTTTCTGGGAACTTCAAGGCAATGGCTAAGGCCACCTTCACAGGTAAGTACAATGCCCTTCCTTGACTAAACTCTCCCATAAAATCCAGCGCATTTCACCACAATTGTTGCTGTGTCTACTTCCTTTTTAAAATAATTCTACCATGTTACATTCTATAGATGACAAAGAAAAAAAAAAAGGCAAATCAATGCCCCTAATTACTGACCTCGCCCTGGATAATAACCCTTGGATAGTCTCCTATTACTTTTTGTAGTGAGGAAGTTTACCTTCCTCCCCACCTAACCCCCTCCTGCTTTAAGTACTTTTGTTCAATGAGCTCTTCAGTTTTCACAGTGTTGAGAAGATGGTTCTATATCCCAGAGCAAAAAATGTGACTTGAATTTTGGCTAAATGATTCCAATTCGAAGGAAGAAACCCCGAAGCTACGTTGGTGATATTCAGCATGTTGTCAACTCTATCTCAATCCTGAGTCTTTGAAATACTAACTTCCTGAGAAGCCAAGATTCACAGTTACTGCTGAATTAAATAACTAATTCTTAATGGATCAGCATGTCTTAATTCATCACTTAGTTAACAATTCACCAATAAACAATTTTTTTAAAGAAAGGAGAAAAGACATACCTAATGTTATATATGTCCTGAATATTCTTCTCCCCACCGTGTCCTTCCTTAACAGCTTGCATTTGTAATAACTTCATAATGGCTTTTATCAAGCCATGTGTATTCCTGTAAAGAAATATAACATGTTAAATGCTACAGAGTAAATATTCTCATCAGGTACTTAATCCCACCAGTTTTAAATAGTTGAACGCTTGCCACCTACATTGAACGGCAGCCATCCACATACACCCAGCTTATTCCACAGCACAGCCAAGAAGAGGCCAACAAGCTCCCATTCAACACATTTAAAGGAGGAGAAGTGGAGCCGAAGGATCAAACCACCAACCTATCAATCACCTCCCCACGTACACTTGGGGGAAAATCAATCAGGAAAAAATAAACATTAGCCCACATAATTGCAGGCAGTGACCACATCAGTTACCCACACTGAATAATCAAGTCCTTCATTTATAAATATTAGCAGACCATGAATAATAACCAGACATATGAAAAGGAGCAGTCACTCAAAAAAGTGGGCCAGGGGACCAATCAGAGGAAATAACCCCCATTAAAGCAAAGCTAATGGGAGTGGGGAATAGAACTTTAAGTTTTTTCCTTATTCTCTTTAAGAGGTAGCAGGATAATAAATCAAAAAGAATAGCCTCCCCTTTTAATATTTTTTCCTGTTACTAATTTTTTTAATTGTGAAATAAGATTTTATTCCATCTTTACTGAGGTAAAATTAACAGATACAATTGTAATATACAGAGTACAAGTGATATGTGCATACATGGCAAAATGGTGGCTGTAATCAAGTTAATCAACACATCCATCACCTCATGTAGTTACTTTTATTTTTTTGGTGAGAATGCTAAATACTATCTTAACAAATTTCAAGTATACAATACGGTATTGTTGAGTATAGTCACCATGCTGTACAGTAGATCCTCAGAATTTATTCATCTTAGAACTGGAAGTTTTTATCTTCTGACTAACCTCTCCCCACTTCTCCTACCCAGCCCCTGACAACCACCATCCTACTTGTTCCTAACTGTTCAACTTTTTTGTTTTTTTGATTCCACATATACGTGGTGCCATCCAGTATTTATCTTTCTCTGTCTGGGTTATTTCACTTATTAGCATAATGCCCTCCAAGTTCACCCATGTTGTCACATATTAGCTGGCTCTTTTTCAATAAAATTCTCCCTGGGAATGAGAAAGAAATCTTAGAAATAAAGATTACTAGTTAAATGAAAAAAAGTAATTATTTTTAAAATCATGATTGTTAATATTTATGGAGCATCTATCGTAAGCTAAGTACTTTCCTAAGTGCTTAACATGTTTTATGTCATTACTATCTAGAATTCACTGTTAACTTTACCTTTAGGCCAGGACAAGACCTGATGATGATACTAACTGATATCACTTGGGATATGTCATTTATTGTACTCTTTTATCGCATTTAAAGTTTTACAACCGATAAAAGGTTTGGCCACGCTGTCCAATGCAGTTGCCAACAGCCACATGTGGCTGAGCGCTCATAACATGGCTAATCCACACTGGGATGTGCTGTAAGTGCAAAATACATGCTGCATATAAAAGACTTAAAACGCAAAAAAGAATGTCAAATATCATGTGTAATTTTTATATTGATTGCATATTGACATAGTATTTTTGACATATGGGGTTACATAAAATACATGATTAAAGTTAACATAACCCATTTCTGTTTACTTTTTAATGTGGCTACTAGAAAATTTTGAATGATACACATGGCTCACATTTGTGGCTCACAGTTTATTTCTATTTCACAGCGCTACTGGAGACACTCAAGGTTTGTTTCCGAAGTGGATTCTTTGGTGAGCAGTGAGGTTTGCCCTGCACTTGAAGCATTTCCCATAATCTGTACAACAGAACGTTTTCTCTTTCACATGGGTCCTCTTGTGACCATGCAACAGAGACTCATGAATGAATGTTTTGTGAAAGGTATCACACATACATGGTTTCTCTCCTGTGCGGATCCTCTAGTGAAAACAGATGTCTCAACGCTTCGTGAAGCCGTTTCCCTAAGATTCTCTCCTGTATGTGTTCTCCGCGGATGTCAAACAGAGCTTCAGCTTTTCTCACATACCCCAGTGTCTCAGCATTATGCTGGCTGAGTGGGAAGCCAACCCCCTCATCTGTCCTGTGTATACAAAGTACAACCTAAGAATAACAAGCAGTGTGGCATGTGTCAGTGTCGCCTGCAGATCCCATCTCATTCTCCAGAGCTGACAGAGCAAAAGCCTGGCGCCTGTTTAGAAGACAGGGAATGAGCACAATGCACCTTGCTGCCACACAGCGGAATTTTCAGTCACTTAAGGGACAGAAGAAAAGCCCAGTCTTCTCGTGAGCTGTCTGGCTTGTGATACTTGGGCTAAGAACCTCTAAAGCCAGCCTTGACACACACACAACACTGGGTTGGATACTCTTCCATTTTGAGAAAGGGCCTTGTATGTACAAACCTTTTACTTACAACTTATAACTTATTGTGTATTAATATTTTTCAAATATCAAAAGTGTCAATTCCGCTTTGCTTTCACCAACAATGTGGACAGTTAATTCCACTATGACTCAATAAAAAGTAAAAACTAAATTTTTAAAAAAATTGGAAAGAAGTGCAGTTGATTTAGGAAGGTCTGGTGGCATGGCATCTCTTTGGGAACAGAGGTACTGTCTTGTTTTCTTCCTTCAAGACTGTTCAGAGTCTTCTGACGACTTCATTGAATTCTGGGTTCCTAGAATCTTTTTCTTGTAAAGCTTAAGAAGATATCTCAACATGAAAACTTTTAGAATAAATTCCTTCTTTGCGATTCTCTACACTATGCACTTTTTGAGAACCATTCTGTGGCTGAGGATTCTTGACTCTCAGGAATGGTATCTCCCAGTGGACCCTCCAGCTCTTTACCACTCTTCACACTTTCCTTTACAGAGACCTGGAGATCCTTCAGCATGGAAATCATAACTGCTCTAACACCAGTTTATCAAGAACCTATTCCTGAGCGTGAATGTTGGACCTCAGTCACAGACAACAGAGCTTACAGGGGCTTCTCAGAGCTTCAGTGTGATTTGACTCCTCCAAATATGTAAATTTGCTAAAGCTAACTCATCCGGCCTCAGTCTTGCAGTCTTGCTTTTGGAAAGTTAGTCCTTGGGACGACACAAACGCCTGTGGCTCTGGCCCGAGCCTGTGCCCAAATTTCATACAAGACCACGCAATCTCAGGTATGAAGCTATACTTAACAGATGAATTCTAATCATCACTGAGCCAGTGAGCAGCTTTCAGATTCCAGTGTTTGACTGAGACCCTATCATAAGGGGCCTACTCTGGCTTGATTTGGTGAGAGGGTCATTACATGTTCAGAAGTTTCTTGGTCTTCTCAATTTCAATATTTACACAATCCTGCCCCCCAAAAACACTAAGAGTAGTGTATGAAGACAAATTATTTTTCAGACATAATTACCTGAAAAATTTTCTTAAAGAGGTTCTCCAGTTAAAAGAGAATGCAAGATGGCTGCACATCTTCATATATATACTAAAAACCACTGAGTCGTACACTTTGAAAGAGTGATTTTAATATGTGAATTATACCTCAATAAAGTTGTTATATTTTAAGATAAAGCACAAGAAAGAATTGAAGAGATAGAAAGAGGTAGACTACAAAGAACTGTGATCAGAATGAATATCAGAAGAATTTACAATCAAGTCTTCAACATTTTTCAAAAGTAACTATAAAGATTAAAGCAATTGTTAAGAGAGGATTTGGAGGGAAAAAGTATGAAAAAGAGGGAAAAAAAGACAATCTGTCATAAAAATTCCAAATCACATTAGCAAAGTTAGTGGGGAAGGTTTTCATGGGAAAGAAAACATACAATTAAGAGACAACCTGAGATGAAATATCTACAACATAGACGAAAAAGGGTTAATATCCATAAAATAAAAAAGCAACATTTTGTTAATAAGGCAAAGCATATAATAGAAAAATGAGCAGAGAATATAGGCACAAAGATCACAGAAGAGCAAGATTCATAATATCTAGTGTTGACGAGTGAATGAGGAATAAGAATTCTCATGTTGAGCATACATTCACTTAGCCTTTATGGAGGGCAATTTGGCAGTATCCATAAAATTTTTAAATGCACAGTCTTTTTCCCATAAATTCCACTTCGAAGAACCCATCATATAGAAATACCTTTACATATGCCCAAAAGAAGATATCACAATACATCTGCTGTCTTTAAAAAATGGAAGAAAAAACCTACAATTGTTAATAGAGAAATAGTTAAAATATGATACAATCATATTATAGAATGTAGATATTAATGAAGATGCAGGCAGATCTACAGAAAGATGTCCAACACATATTAAGTGGGAAAAAGCAAGTTTTAGAACAAGATACATATGAATAGACTATCCAATTTTAAAACACTTGTAGTGTATGAGCTTATACTTTTTTTTATACATCGAGAAATGGGGCTCCAATTTCATTGGAATTAGCTGGTCCCTAATTCCATGTGCCTAGTTCTAATTTCAGATCACCCTAGCTTTCTCCATATTCCAGAGGGAATCAAGACCAGTATTTGGAGGAACCTCTGAGACACCCTACTGGCCCTAAGCCCATCCAGGATTGTCACTTCCTAGTTTTCATGAGGGCCTGATAAGAAAGTGAATGTTTTAAAAAGAAGGAAAGGAAGACCAAATGGTAAAAAGGAAACATTTTACCACTTACTACTTTCACTACCCTCAAGCCCCAGTGTTTGAATTTTCAAAAAAGTATGCACTACTTTTATTTTTTTCATTAGTGAAAAATAGGGGAAAAAAGATTTGCAGTCTCAAGGTGAGGAAGGACTCACTGAACACAAATAGAAGACTAAACCCGATCTCCTAGACAGATGGCGTGAGCAGAAATTTAAATAAACAATGAAATAACTACAGAGTCTTTTATTTAAACCTGTCTTCAGTCACAGTCTAGTACAAATATAAAAACATGTTAATTTGAGGAAGTAAACTGCTGAGGAACATTTTCAGGATCTGGAATTAGCCCCTGACAAGCAGGCTGTCTGTGTTTGAGGTACACAGGTACCCAGTAAGTTATTTAACAAATCAAAGTGAAGACTTTAATCAAAGCAGAAGAGATCTGATTAGACATTATGACTAACTTGTTCACAGTATAATGTGTTCCAGGGACATCGTTAACAAAAAAAAAAAAAAGAGAAGAAGAAGAAGAAGGCATATCATCCAACTGCCTACTAGATATTTCCACTTCAGTGTCTGAATTGTGCCTCAAATTCACATGTCCCAAACCACACTCACGCTCCTCCCACACACCTGGTCCTCTAATGTGCCCTATCCACCTGTTAGGGAAGACAGAAATCAAAGAGCCACCTTTGATATATCCCTTCCAGTCATCCTCATATTCAATCCACCTCAAAAGCTTCTAAGTATCTCACAAATCTATCTACTTCCCTTTATCTCTAGCAAACAACTATCACCCCTCACCTAAACTCCACCAACAGCCACCTAATCCACTTCCCTGCGCCATTCTACCTGCCTGTCCACAACCCGGTGCTTTTAACATTGTGTTCATATTGCAGCCAGAGTGGTCTTTTTGAAATCGTTATATTCACTAGATAAAAACACTTCAAGGGATTCCCCCTGCACTCAGGATAAAGACCCAAAACCTCGAAACTAGTCATCACGGCCTGCATTGTCTGCCCTACCTACCTTCCCAGGTTCATCTCAAACCACTCTCCCCTTGTTCTTGGCATTTTCATGCCTTCCTAACTGCTCGTCTTCCCTGTCACCACAGGAACGTGGCATGTGCTGTTTCCTCTGGAAAATTCTACCCTGTCTTATTTACCTAGATAAGTTTTATTTGTTCCTCAATCTCACGTTAAGTGTTACTTCATCAGGGAAGTCCTCCCTGACCTCCACGACGAGGCCAAACTCCCAGGTTAAAGGCACTCCCAACACAGTGTACTTCTTAATATATAATTGTGCAACTATGTGATAATGGCAGTTTCTGCCTCCAAGCAAAAAGCACCATGAATACAATGACTATGACTGCTCTCCTCACCATGATAGCACAGCACCTCGTACAGGTATGTAGGAGATATTCAATAAATATGTTTAATTAGCAGACAAATAGATGGATGAATGGAAGACAGCTACACAATTCTCTTGCTTGGATACAGAGGTGACCTCTGAAGGTAATTTCTAGTTCTATAATTACATGATTTCACATATGCACACTGAAATTATAGTATCTTATATCTTTACTATTATAAAGTTTGTTATTTAATACAGTACTGAATAAGCTCATACAAATGGTATTACTAGTTGTGGTTATAGTCCTTTCAGGGATTGTACATTTAGCAAGAGAGGGAATTGTAAATATTGGAAAGATAAAATTAATATAGTACCCTTTATATTATGAAGCAATGAAATAACCCTGTTGGGGTAAGGGAGGTGGGTTTTTTGAGTGGGAGTTTTTTTTTTTAAATACATCTTAAGTCATGCAGTTACCACATTAAAACCAACTCAAGATTCCTAATAGAATAAATAAAGTAAAAGATAAATAATCAGCATGGGAAACAGATTTAACTTGTATGTTGAAGACTGCTCACCATGCAGCTAAGTTCACAACCCTACAAAATAACTCCTAAGAGACTCCTCAGAATATTAGATGGTTTCTGTGACTTAAGCTCAGAGCAGCTGCAAGAAGTTCCCTTTGGAAGATGTTATTTTTTTCACTCCCTTCCCTCTTAGTCCATTTGTTACATATGAAAATCACTAAGTAGCAACAGGAGTTTTGAAACTACTAAAATTTCTTTCTTTCTCTCTCTCAAACTGCTTCTAAAGGAGTGGGTCCAAAATAAGCTCAAAATAGTGAAAGGATAATAAAGTCTACAAATATAATTTTTTAATAAGAGGTAAGAGGATGGAAATATATCAATTATGTTAAAATCCATGAGCTCATTACAATTCTTTACAAAATAAAATCTAATTGGTCAACACTAAAGGATGCTTTAAAAAAAACTGCTTATTTTTAAGCTTAGTAAATAAAGAGAAAAAATCAGGTATATATCCTGCCTTTCCTGTACAAACTATACTAGTGGGTAACCAAACAGTAGCTGTGGGAAAGGTTCTCTTTACAGCAGTATTTCAAGCAGTAAGTGAAGAAAAAATGACAGAATTAGAATGTCACTATCTGAAACTCCAAGTGAATGAACGGACTAGGCATTGAGCATCAACAGCTAACATCACCACAGAAGAAAACAATGAGATATTTATGTCCCTCCTGATGGAAGAACACATTACCACCTAAGAAGAAGTCGTCCCTCCACGAACACCAAAAACAACAAAAGTTGAACTTAAATCCCATCAAATTTCTAGAGCAAACTTTCAATTTACTAGAAATACAGAGAAATAAGTTTAACACACACCACGGGGAAGCAGTCAGCAAAATCCACCCTAGGAGATCACTGCAAACAACCAAGTTTCTTCAATAAATTGTAAGAAAGAGAGAGACAGAGAAAGATGGATAGATATGAAGGGGACATTATACAGATTAAAGAGATGTTAAAGATGTAACTAATTCTTATTTGGATGGCCATTCAAAAAAAAAACACTAAATTTATGAGGCAATTAGAAATCTTAATTCTGACTGGACATTTAAAAATCACACACACACATATATCCAGGAATAATAATCACATTACTGTTACTCTTTTTAAAAAGAGATATATTTAATATCTACAGAAGAAATTATACAATGTCTGGGATTTGCTTCAAAAGAATACAGGTAGGATGGAAGAAGAGGAGATCATGGAAGAAGAGGAGATCACAGAGGGAGCAGGACTGGCCATGGGCTAACGGTTATTGGGCACAGTGATAGGAACATGAGGGTTCATAACATTCTTTTACTTACTTTTGAAATTTTCTATCAAAAGCTTTAAAAAGCAAAGAGTTCCCCTCTGCAATATCTAGTTTTTCCAAAATTTTCTTGGTTATTTTTTTGTGTCACACTCCAAGCTGGTTTCCTTCCTTTACCTCCCTTCCCTTGGAAACCAAGGCAGTGGTTGTTTCTACTTTTATTGCCGTTTGGAGAGATAGTATACACTTTCCAAAAAAATATTCCAGATGATGATGATGATGATGATGTGATGACGATGACGATGCAAAGCATCTTGCCATCACAATAAAACAAGTATGTCATCTTTGACTCTCCGTCCACTCATTCTTTCCTCCCTCTATCCCAGTCATAGCAACACAGAGTATCAGTCACTTATATTTAAGCACAATTATGTTTAAGGAGGCTAAGAGATACATATTTCCAAACTCATGGCTTTCTCTCAAATTCAATTGTTGGTAACAGTGTCCCAGTCTCCTCTCTGTTTTGAGAATTACCACTCCTTCTCCATTCATATGGTTGCTACAAAAGGGATCCTAACATACAAATATTCATACAATGAAGACACAACTGTAGAGAGTTTTAAACTGTGTCCCCTGAAAAGATAGCTGTATCTTGTTCTAATCCTAGGTCCCTGTACATGTGACTTTATTTGGAAATAAAATCTTTACAGATGTAACTAAGGATCTGCAGATGAGATCATCCTGGGTGGGCCCTCAACCCATTGACTGGTACCCTTATAAGAGAAAGGAGAGGGAGACTTGAGACACAGAGACACAAAGAAAAGAAGGTCACAAGAAGACAGAGGCAGAGACTACAGCTATGCAGTCACCGCCAAAGAACGTGAAGGGTTGCCAGCAGCTACCAGAAGTTAGCAAAGACCCATGGAACAGATTTTCCCAGTCTCCAGAAGGAACCAATCCCACCCACATGTTGGTATTGGACTTCTGGCCTCCAGCATTGTGAAATAATACATTTCTGTTGTTTTAAGTTTGTAGTCATTTGCTACAGCAGCCCTAGGAAACTAACACACAGGCCCTGGCAGAGCTGACTGCTCCACGAGTGAACATCTCACACTTGCTGATCCTTAGAAATCTGTAACTGTGGTCAAGAAATTCCAGCCTCAGCCTGGCTATTCCTTATGGATAAGAGATGTTAACCCAGAAGCAGGTGGTACCCTGTAGACTAGGAAGCAGAGAAAGTCAGTCTGTAGCAAGAAAAAAGAAACACACAGCCTGGATCCAATTTGTTTCTGAGGCCCAGGTACATCCCTGCTCTTGAGTCCTGTGGGCCACCCCTTTATCATAAAAGTTAAAATCACCCTTTTACGCTCTAAGGAGTTCAAGTGGGTTTGGGTAACTTGTAGCCCACAAGAGTCCTGACACACTTGAGAACCTGCTGCCAAAAACCCTTTAGTAAAGATCAGCAGTAACAAGTCCTTCCTTGGGTGGCTGCCAAAGCAAGCTGAGCTGACTCAAGAACCCTTGAGGGAGCAAAGGAAGCATCAGGCCTGAGCTACACACGCAGAGGCAGAAGACCATGCAAGAGAGGAACCTCAATTTTCACTGGCGCAAGAGCCAAACCCAGATCTCATCATAAGAGGAAGCGTGGGGCAATAATGATGTTGAATATTCCAGGGGGAAAAAAAAGAAAAAACTTCTAGTCAGACAAGCTGTACAAACGATGCTAATTAAAACCACCCACAAAAATGGCTTTTCACAAGGTAAATATAGCACAATTACTATTGTGCATACGAACACCAAACCTCAGGTTTCCTTCTTCTGGGGTTTATTTGATTACAGCATTAAACACTGCTCATGTATATGTTCAGTCTCCTTTTGCAAAGACTACAAATAATGTTTGGTTCTTTCCTTTTGGAATAATTCTATATGAGGTACAAGGAAGTACCCATATTAATTTTTTGACCAGGGATGAGAACAACAGAAGTTTGAGTTAAAGAAAACTACACCAACAGCCCAAAAGAGGGTATCCTTGGGTACCACGGAAACAAATGGTACAAATGTAGCCAAGTCTCTTTTTAACTAGAAGGGGTAATTGGTCAGCCTTAAGTATAGTAAGTCACCAGCAAATAAGAAAATGTTAAACATTAGATTAATAATCAAATCCTTTTCTAAGTTTGTTATAAAATTATATGAGGAAAGAGAGAGACAGAGCCAGGAAGACAGGGAGGCAAAAAACAAAATAGTTCTGGGGAATCTATGCTTGAACAAATGACCAAAAAAAAAAGCTTCTTAAAAAAAAAATCTAAAAGGTATAATACTATTAACCTTTGCTTAGGAAAGTTCTGTATATTTATCTTCTAAGTATCAGAAAACAGTCTGATTTCTTCTGAAGCATTTTTCCATTATAAAAGTAACATATATTTCAGTAGTTACGTTTAAATCACCTAAAAACATCTCAGCATAAACACATGACTCTTACACAATGTAAGATTTTGTGACAAACAAAGCCTTCAACCAGATCAGCTAACTTAAAAAGAAATAGGGCAGAATGTCCTAGATGAGAAAGGGGCTGGAATTACTTTTCTGGTTATGAGCTGCAAGATGAGAGAGATTCTGTGATTTTAGAGAAGGAAAAAGGATTCGAAAAAAGGAAAGGAGACCATCTGAAAATAAGCTGAAAGGCTAAAGGGAATACTTAAAAGACAAAAAAAGACAAGATGAAGAAATAGACATGGTCTAGGAATTCTGTCATCATCAAGTAAGAGTTAAATGAGCAATGATACCAATGTAGATATAAACCCTAAAACCATCTCAAATTCACAAAAAAATAACTGACACCCCAGCTGCAGAAGAAAGCATGCTAAGACTGTCTTCCTTAAACCTTGGGGGAAATCTCATAAAGGCATCCTTCTTTGGTTCTTCTTCTGCCAAATAAAATAAAGAAAAAGAAGCTAAAAATTACAGAAAAGCTTCAACAATACAAGATATGAATACAGCATCTCCTGGATTACTAACCATTTCCTACATGATAACAAAATAATTAAGTTTCCCAAGGAACAAGGTCATCAATAAAGTAGAAGACCCTGAGAGACAAGAATTTTCTAATTACCCTAAATCTTAACTCCAAATAGTTCTCAAAATCATTTTTAACCAAACTGGACTTTTATCAATCCATGATCAAAGACTCACTGAATCCAACAGCTTTAGCCAGGACCCACTCTGGGCATTTTTAACATCTTAATCGAGATTTATTAAAAAGTAAACTTTAGGAATCTCAGAAAAGAGACTTTAACCTCTCACACCTTAATACACTTTATTTCCCCCCAAATACATAAATTGCAGGTCCCTTCCCTGTTGGAAAGCACAAAGGAACCAAATCAAGTGCTAGTTTATCTAAAGTGTAACTGTCCTACCAAACATATTTTTTAAAAAGAAAGGGGTGGGGGGTCGGGGAAGCAGCTAAACTAAAATTACAGGCTGTCATGACATCTCAATATCAAAAACTAAATACCTGGTTCCACAGGAGAGTACGGTTTTTATTCACAATCCGTTACTAAGCAACCATAACAATGGCTACGTGAGCTTTCTAGAAGCTAGCGCAGTTGATGGGCGGGGGACCTAAGGAAAGAAAAATGGGGAAACTCCTTGCTTTGGGAATCATAATCTTAGGATAGACTCAATGTAAACACAAAAACAAAAACTAACAAAATGGAAAGCAATCTAAACTTTAGCAGTTTCCTAAAGAACACAAAAAGTACATATATCATTCACTTTAATTTCGGTTTTATTTAATTTTAAAATTCACATTTAACCACTGATAATAATCTCCTTACTGTGTTTCCTTTGTGGGTCCCCTTCTTTCTTTCACCCTCCCTAGGGAATAATTTTTTTTTTCAAATTTCCTTACTGATTAAAAGAACATTTTAGACTTCTTAAATCCATTCCTTTGTTTACAGAAGCTATAAAAACTAGTTTACAATTGTTTCATGTTGCCTCAGCTTTGAACCGAGAACACTCTTGGACATCAAACTACTCCTTTGAAGAGAACAGTCTCTCAAATAGAGCCAGACAATTTCCCAGCCACTCCCTGAAGTTTAGACAACCAGAGCTTTGCAAATGTCGTGTTTTCAAAGTTAGACTATACAACGTAGCAGGCCCTAGACCAATGTCTCAGATTGTGGGTTGCATTTGAGGGGGGAGAGGGCTTTTCACACATGTTCCAAGGGAATTATACAGACTAGACCGCAAAAAGCCAAGGAGCAGGTTAGAAGGCAAGGAGAGAGATCCTCACTGAATTTTCCTTCCATCTTTCCTTGCAGCTTTCAACACTGACTGCAATGCTGGGATAGCTCCAGAAGCTCTATTTGCTAAGTATCTATTCTACAGAAGGCTGCTTCTCTCTTTCCATCTCTCTCTCTCTCTCTCCCCCCCTCCCTCCCTCCCACCCTCTGTTCCTGAAAAATGCTAGGATACTAGGTAGGCAAAATGAAAAAAAAAGTTTTAGACTCATTTTTCTACATCAAAGCTGAGCAATCACTGTGTGGCTCTGTTCCCAAGGTGCCTCTAGATTCCGATAAATCTCTATTTTAAGAAGAGAAAGCCAGAGACAAGTAGAAATTTAAATACTGGAAACTGGAGATTCAAAATGTCTCAGCCAAGAACCACAGGGAAATGACAAAGTCATTTCTGCTTTTAGATCCCAAAGATAAAGATGGTTTTCTCAGATTCCCTGAGGAGCATTTGGAAGAGGAGGCTGTTTGGGTCCCCTGTTTTTAATTAAATTTAATTTCTTAAATTTGATGCTCATTTTGCTTTTTTTAAGACATAAACAATGCAAAGTTTAGTCTTTGTAATCACTAAAACCACAAAGCTCTGCTACTTAAAATAAAGCAAATTCTTCACAAATAATTATTACCTCTACTGGCAACAATAAAGAAAACTTAGCACTTACATAACACATGTCATGATTAAATTGATTTAAAAGTTAATTGGTTAGCTTCAGAGTCTACTCTGTTTACATTTCCTGTGGCTAACAATGTAGACAAAGTGAACATTCTAAAAAACTTAAAAATAAAATTTTTTTTCAGGATCCTTCAATTGTTAAAATTCCTATATTTGCTTACTATAAAAACTCAAGGCTTTCTTCCATATCTTGGCCATATATCCGAAGACTCTTAGAAACTAATGGTCCCCTATATGTGTAAGATACAGTACACTGAAGTACTGCCTATAATTGCAAATAAGTGAAAACAAGACAGAGTTGGTAAATTATGACACATTCATACAATGGAATATTATACAACTGGAAAAAATTAGAGAACTCTTTATGTATGGTAAGGAATGATATCCAAGATATATTTTTTCACAGAAAAATGCAAAATAAAGAATACTACATACAGTAGGCTACAAACTTTTTTAAAAGAAAAAACGTGTACACATAAATGTTCAGTTACATGTACAAACATCTTTAAAAGGATAATAAATAGAAAACCTGGTAAAAGTTTTAACTCTGAGGAGAAAAATTGGACACTTTGCCTTATATGCCCTTCTGAATTTTTTTTACCATGTGAATGTGTTGCTTATTCAAAAAAGTTTTTTAATTTAAAAAAAAAGTCATGTTACTGAGAAATTTTAATTTATACAGATGACATGCTGATTCACTATCAGCAAAGCTTATGCTTCTCAGTTGACAAGAGTGTTGATGGACTTACACAAATGTGTGAAGGAGATCCCACACCAGTATAATTTTCTAACAGGACATTCTAGAATTAAAGGTGTAATCTAAATTGCTCTAATTCTCCTTTAGAGACCATCCCCCAGCCCCTTTAGCTGCTGATGCTCTTACTTTTGGATATAAATAGTACAACCATGCAATGCAAGGGGCTTTTATGTTTGTGAATTTTAAAGCATTTGAAAACTACTTCAGGAGGAACAAATACTATTCCCTGCATTTGAAAAAAGAGGTGAGGCAAAATCTAGGTGGCTTAAGGTCAACTAATAAGTTACAAAAAGACAGACACATCAAAACAACATTCTAAAAGCCTCCTCAAAACCAACTTTTTAACCAACAGAATCCTTCTAGAAACATGTTTGTATATGTACAAGGACATGCACACAAAGAAAAAGACAGAAAATGAGTAAGCATTTAGTGATGATCAAATCCTTATTTATTCAACAATAGTTGGTTATCTACTGTCAAAGAGTGAACTAGATACAAAAATACGGGTTAAAAATATAAGTATATTGTGAAAGAGCAAGTAGCCCAGTTAGAAGAGGGAAGTGTCGAGACAGGGGAGGCAATGTCTGAGCTGAGCCTCGAAGGACGGAGAAGATGATGCCAGAAAGAAAGGAGATGGGGACATTGTACACAAAGGTGCAGCATACGGAGGCTGGGGAACAGGGGACAGCTGCGTACGGCTAGAGAGGTGGGCTCCTGGCGGAAAACGCAGGTTGAACAGAAGGTGAACACTACTTTGGGAAGGGCATGTATATCAAACTAAAGGGCTTGGACTTAACAATGTACACAGCAGAATATAAAGAAAAATCAAGGTTCCAAAAAGATACAAAGAGATGATCTAAGGGAACAAAATAAGATTTGTAAAGAAAGGTTAAAAGGCCAGAAGTTATGATACCTGATAGACCTCAAACCCAGGAAGTCATCTTCCACAGATTGATAGCAACGGCTATACTCCATCTCCACTGATGGCAGAAACAAAGGTTAAGTACTCAGTTCTGGTGATGCTACAATAAAGGTGAGTGAAAAACACTGAGCGAACAAGTCACCCCACTGAGAGAGAAGGCAGGACCCTGGATAAGAGTTGGGAGAATGGGCCAAAGACCAAATGATTAAAGCAGACAAAACTGAGGGCATATAGATCAAGATCATTTCTTGAAGCAAAAAGTGGCACCTCCTTTTTAGGGATATTGTACAAGAGATGCCCACTTCCATGGTTCAAACAGAGTCTAGCTTGACCACTTCCGAATGGAGTATGCGGGGCAAGGGAAATAGCTCAGTGGGAGAGCACATGCTTAGCATGTACGAGGTCCAGGGTTCAATCCCCAGAACCTTGGGGAAAAAAAAAAAAAGAAGTATGCCCCCTTTTAACCCCTGTGATTCCATTATTCTCAGTGTGAGTGAAATAAATATGACCATACCAAATTCAAAGAACTAAACATTATTTACTTAGAATAATCAGGGGAAGATATGTCTAAATCACAAAATGCTTTCAAAGAAATTAATGCTATCATTTTCTAACACATGTACTAATGCCAAAGGCCAACCAAGTACTGTCAATAGTGCATAAATTTTACCACTGTGGAATTAGTATTGTTATAGACAGCCTTCTTTCTTAAAATAATTCAGGAATTTGCACTGCAAACTGTGAATTACACACTACTTCACTATTCGTAAAAAAAGCAGACAAATGACAAATTTAAGCAGAGCTCCAAAACTAAGTACAATAAATGACCTCAAACTTTTAGCCCTTAAATCAGCAAGTTCTCACCAAACATGAAATATCAACTGCATGGCATTTTAAGGGAAAGAAAAACAACTGGCAAGTAGAGTGAATGGTGACCCTTAATGGCAGATTCGTCAATTTTTTTCCTAAAAATTTAAATTGCTAACTGATCAAACAGGAAGGAAAGAGTACCGGGTAGACGGAATCAGGTTGAGTATCCCATTGAGAACATAGCTGAACTCCGCATGCTCCTGAGTGACGAGGGCCACCAGACCCTCACAGCAGGCTGTTCGAACCACGACGTCATCGCTGCAACACTTCTCCCACAGCAAGTTCAGAGCAGGAGTCTGAAATCAAACCAGTGATTAAAACACATGTCTGATGAGCAGCAGGGGCCCACACACCCCTGGCCATTCATCGAAGTGTAATTCGTTCACAGTAGGCTAGCCTTCCTCTACGGAAATGATGCCATGTCACACCATTTGTAGAATACAGTCGGTTTTCCAAGAGAGGGAAGGATGTGTATCTGATACAACAGCTCTCTCTCACCTTTGTGTCTTTCCTGCACAATAAGGCTGGCTGCAGAGGTGTGACTGGAGTTTGAGCAACACAACCATTCGGAGATCAAAACTGCGATTGGCTCTAGCACCGCCCTCCAACCAAGTCGTTTAAACCGGACACCAACAGGATCAGCACATCAGCGGGTCTAAGCTGAACCCCAAATCATGCCTATGCTCCAAGCCCTGCATGGCAGTGATAGTTTCAGAAAATGTTCCCGCTCTCTTCCCACCAAACTCTATCCCCCACATAGACCCCACTGTCCCCCATAATGTCCCTGCCCCTATCGACTGTCACTGGACGTGGGCCCAGAGGAAGGAGACAGAGGTAGGACAGGCTACGAGCAAGCTGGTTCCATGACTACCCACAAAAGCCTAGGGAAACTGTTTCAGCCAAGGAAGAGGCTGACTTTTTCTCTCTCACACTGTGAACCTGTCATCTTTGATAGAAAAGCACCAGAAAGATACATAAGTAAATTTAAGTTCTTTATTTTGAAAAATCCTATAAAAGCAGAGGTTCTAGCTTTCCTAACTTCCTCAGGAACCCTCCTAAAAAAAAAGGTTCACTACTAATGATAAATCTATTTTTGAATATATTGCAGGTTTAGTCCATTTAGATTTATATGTGGTTTGGGGAATTTTGTTTTTGTTTTTGTTTCATTTTGTTTTTTTTTTTTAAAGAACATACAATGAAGCTATTTTTTCCTTCCTCCTGACATGATTTATTAGGAAAACATACAATCTGGAGAAAAAAAATCAAGATCCTCAGCTCCCACAGAATAACTAAAGGAATGAAAATCCACATTCTATTGTGCCTACTTTCCCACTGTGGCTGGCTCTGAGAGCCTTTTCAATCTTAGGATCTCACTATAACAGAACAATCCAGTTAACAGTCACTGCAAGAAAGAAACGTTTCTAGCCCATTTATTTTATTCAGAAGGAAATTTTATTCACCTGCATGGACAATACCAAGGGGTTCTAAAAGTCATTACCCCATTACTAAGCCAGAATAACAAAATAAATGAATTTTAAAAATGTTGCCTCAGGTAATACTGTGTCCTCATGGAAGTAAGCATCCATTTATCAGGAGTAGAGGAAACATTTAGTTACAGGGATTTGACATTCAATAAATCCTGGCAGTTTAAGTAAAACCATTAGATCTTCTCAGAGTACATAATGTGATTATAGGCAGGATTAAGATCAGGGTTCTTGGAAAACCTAATTTATATGACTACATACAAACACCAGATAAATGCCAATTAGTGAAGTATGCCCTACACTGACTTCAGTATGTCAGCCAAAGCTGTAATGAAATGAAACTTGGAGCAGCTAATAAATAGGAATGTGAGAGAAAGGAAATACATTTCTGTTATGAAAAAAAAAAATCTTGTTTCCATCACCTATATTCTCCATAGAGTTTACTTTAGAGGACCTATCAAAGCAGAGTTTTCAATCAGCATGTCAAAATACACCAAAACCCAAGTGGTAAACATCTCAGTAAGCACTGCTTCAACTCCTTGCATTCATCTGTCTCATGTGTGGTATAGAACTTTTTTTCCTACTCCATCTGTCAAGGCATGACCTTTCCGACTGACAACTCAAATTTGGGGCTACCTAAAGTATGAGAAATCTCCTGCACCCAAGCAGAGCCACGGTGCTCAATTTCTCTATTAAACAAAAATATTCCCTCAGCGGTAACCGTATCACAGCTTTCTCTGAAAGCATACCTACCCTCATTCCACCCATGTTATTTTTCATTAATAGTCATAAGAAGACTCCCCTTGACCCCTTCCATATCTCATTCCTGGAGTCTGTTGTAACAAATTTAAAATTTGAAAGAAAAACATGGCAAACCAAAAAAAAAAAAAAAAAGGCAATGAGCTCCTCAAAGTTAAAAATCATTTCTGTAGTGACTGAACTGTGAGGAAAACAAAAGAATTTCATATGTGGTCCAACTAGGAGCCGTATCTGAATAGAACTAAAGCACAAAGTTAAACACAGACCTGGTTTGTGGACTGGTGGATCTTTTCTGAAAAAACATTTTCCTTTAGAACTGCAGCAATAAGATGACCCACGGCCTAAAACAAGAAACAAAAGAATGAGTACATTCCCTCAGAAGTTCTCTCAGTAGTGAATTTGAAGTGAACTAATAGCAATACTAGTTGATGTAAGAATGCCAGGCAATTGGTAACAACATTACCATTCACCCAGTGTGCACTATGCAGAAGCACTGAATTTGGCAATCCGCATACATCATTTCTTATCTTCATAATAACCCTCCAGGCCAGGTAAGCTTTTTTATCCTATATTTTATCCCAATAAGCAAACTATGGTTCATAGATGCTAAGAAAATTGCTGGATTTTCAGTTCAAATTGCTGTCACTTAGTATTAGAATTTAACTTGAGATTGCTTAATCCATTAGCCCACGAGACAAATTGAGATTGCTTAATCCAAAAGCCCACAGCTTTTAAAATCATCTTTGCATCTAAATGAAACACATCATGCTTCATCATGCCCCTAATGAAGATGGAGAAAACTCATCCCCATCTTTATGACTATGGCCCACACAGATCCGAACCAACAGGTGTCCCCCCACCAAGATCATTCTCCCTCCTCTAGGCTGTATGATTAAATTTCTTTATTGGTTTCTCATAGGTTTCAGCTCCTTAATAAGTTTCAGTCTCATAAATCTCTAAAATTTTCCTTGGTCAAAAACCCCCAAATTAAAAGATTCTCATAGGAGAGCTGATTCTATAAATACATAAATGTCATTACCTCCTACACCTCAGCTTCATTCTCCTAGTTCTTCAGCACTACCCAGCACTGCTGTCTTAGAGCCACAGGCTAGGAACAGTGACAGCCATTCTACGTATGGGTTGCGGGAGACTCTGCTACTACAACAGCTGTTCATCCTGCACTTGAGACCAATGTCCGCTATGCTTATGAACACCTGTCAGTCCTGCAAAGTCTCCAGAAAAGCTCAAATAAAAACAGCACCTATTCCTTTGATTCTTTCTGTATTTTACACATTGGAATTGATTTAAGACCTTAATGCTTAATGGTTTCAGTTTTAAGATACAAGTCACTCATTTACATGAATTTTAAGTTTAGATCAATAAACTGTCCCTTACCTCCCAGGTAAAGGGAAAGTAACAAGAACTGAGGACCAGTGAACAGTTTCAGTTCCTGTTTACAAAATATACCATATTTCATTGAATGTTAACTGGCCATCAACTGCAAAATTCACCATCATGTTAGATACCACTAAGAAAGAGAAAAAGGCTGCCAATTAATCTGTGTTATACAACGCTTCTTATAAAGTTTTAATTTTGTATTAGTGAAAGAGCTCTTGCAGACTCGTAGAGAATCATGGCCAAGTTCATAAATGTGCAGGCAATACCAATTATATAATGACTGTTGCCATCAATTACTAGATGCAACCCAATTTCACAGATGTTAAAATGTGAAAAAATGTGTGTGAATCAATGAAATATGGTGCTAACACTAAGCAGTGGTTACAAAAGAACAATAAGTATTCACAGAGAACAGGGCACAATTGCAAGAAACTAATAAAACCAATACAAAACACAACAAGGACAAAAATGCTACTGTTCATATTTATATTTAGAAAGAGGACTCAAAGAAAACAAGCTTAATGATAAACACCCCCCTACTGCCCACCAAATTCAATTTCTCTAATTAACCTTTCAATTTTCCAACAAATCAGAGAATATAGCCCAAATTGATTTCAAAATACAAAATACAAGCATAAACCAGCCTATATAGCTACTTAAGTTTTCCATAACACAATAATTTAAATAGGTATCCTACACTAAACAATATATGTTCACTTTTCACTTAATTTAACAGTAACACACATAGGCATTTCCTGCTTTATCTATGCAAGTGGCGGGACTCCAGGCACAGAAAAATGAAAATTGTGGGCAGTGTCCTCCAAGCCTTCATCTTCTTCTTCATGGTCAGCACCTGTGCTGCACAGGATATGACTCCAACCCAGTCAGGTAGAAGGGAATCTTGCATAAGGAGTGTTCTACTCCTCATGGAAGGGTTCCCCACTACCCAGCTAAGTCAATTCCCACAGCAGGCATCTCCGAGGTCAACTGCGGAAAGTATCCAAGACGCTGTACGTTAAGTCTTCAGGCAGGCTTCTGCTGGTCCCTTAGCTTTATTCTCACAAGAAAACACAGTAAGCTATCATGGCACCTTGATTAACCAGAATGCTTCTCTGGTTAGCTGAAGGCTAACCAGAAAACCATTTTTTGTTTTAACCCTAATAACTGAAAAATTCTTCTAAAATAAATTATCACAATCTCCTACTTGAATTAGCATATAAATTCAAGAGGATATTTTACTTACTGAATGTCAGTATTATAAAAATCTGTTATTCTTAACAGCTGTACTAGGGTAGAACACACCTTTTTAAGTATTACTCTCTCATTCTCTGTAGATGTATAACCATTTACTTAATTAATTATATACAATAATTAATTATAGACCAAAAAGAATACATTCAGGGGTTAATCAAGGTTTTTATCTCCAAGAAGAAAAGTATGACAGAAATAAAAGCAGAGATTGGTCAATTTCAATATTACTTTCCTATGTCAAATATAAATTTTCAAATTAACTGATATAAAACTTTTTAAATAATATATATCACTACACATAGATGAATAAAATATTTAACATTAAAAATATAAAGATCAATTAACAATCCACCAAAAAGTTTCATTACCATGAAGCATGCATAAATAAATAAATAAATAAATAAATAAATAAATAAATAAATAAATAAATAAATAAAATTACCTGTGATTGGATAAGAGAATTTGGAAATTCAAACCTTTTCCTGATATCATCTGACATTTTTGTTTCTCTTACGTGTATGTATGCAGATTCTGTAACCAAACAAAAGAACAGTTGGTCAGTCCAGAAAAGGAGTTCAAAGCAATGATTTGTCAAATAACATGAAATTCATTCATTCCAAAGACAACAATGGAAATAAAGCATAGGGCATACCCTTCACTGTTAACCACTTCAGCTCTCAACTTCCATGACTGATAAATAAATTAAAAATGTCCAGCAGGTCTTAGTTTTTCCCATTAGAGCAAATCCTAAAAAAGATGAATTCACTCTAAGGAAACAAACAAACAAACGAACAAATCCAAAAGTTCAAGCCTAAATGATTTTAAAAGTTCAGCCACATGTTTGAAGTAGGAATGAATTCTTCTGTAGATCAAAACCTAGTTCTAAGGGAGAAAGAGTTAAACTTTCACAAAACTGTTTAAACTATACCTCACTTTGGTACAAGCTTTCATTTAAGCATGAGTCCAACGGTAGTGACAAGTGTAGAGCCTAGGTGAGCTTTTTTCAGGAGTGATAGAAATGACCTAGAAACTCACACATCAAAACAGATCACTTGTCTTCTAAAAAAGGAATAATCAAGCAGTTAGCACCAAATTTTAATATTTACATCACACCGCTCATTCCTACTAGGCTCTCAAATATAAAAACAACCAAAAAACACAAAACAGCATGTAAAAAGCATGGAGGAGGGCAAGGTGGTAAAGTGGAGGCACAGAACTAACAAGAGGATTTCCCCAGGACACCACTTTATGCAATCCCCATGCAGCACTGAACGCCAAATTACACCACTTTGAAAAATATGATACTTTAGGCCACCAACTTATTACAATACAACTTTTTAAAAATGGTTATGTCAGTATAGTACTCTAAATGACCTTATAAAAATAACAGGTAACAAAATCAAGCTCTCCTGCTCTCAAAAATGGAGGCACTTTGTGTTGAATCTGTGTCTCTACCTACTTTCCTCCCTTTCTTCCAAAGCTAAACTCCCTGAATAAATAATTCATCCTACCTTTCTTCCTCAACAACTAGGTCCAACTTTACTCCCCTGAATTGGACATTTCACAGCACTGAAATGCTCAAAGACTGCAACCATGTCCCCTATCTAAAGCTAAACATTAGCTTGTAAGCAAGTCAAAATTTTTTCAACTTCCCAGTTATATTAGTCTCACTTTTCTTGAAATTTTCTTCTCTTTTGTTCTAATACATCATAACAATTTCCCAAACTGTGTCCCTGGGAAACCCAAGATAAAGAGCTTCTCAGGAGGGAAAAAAAGGATTTTGTAGGGACATATATTACCATTTTGAAGATTAATTCACTCACTTAACACACACTTATTAAGTGCCTACTGTGTGTTAGGCACTGTTTTAGGTGCTTAGGCTACACTGGTGAGCAAAACAGACAACAACCCCTACCAACCATGGAGTTTACAATCTAGTAGGAAGAGGCAGAGAGAAGTTGAAAACCAAATAATACATAAAATATGTTAGAAGGTGATAAGTGCAATGCAAAAAAAGAAAATCTGATCTCTTTTTTTAATGAGTTTGTTTTTGAAGTATAACTGACCTAAAACACTATGTTAGTTGCTGTTACATAACATAGTGTGATTTGATATTTCAATACATCTAAAAACGATCACCACAATAAGGCTAGTTACCATCACCATACAAAAATATTACATAATTATTGACATATTCCCCACACTATACCTGTCACACCTATGACTAATTTATTTTGCAACTGGAACCAGAGGCAGGGGGTGAGGGGAGGGAGAATTGGATGAAGACAGTCAAAACGTACAAACTTCCAGTTATAAGATAAGTAATAACTAAGGAGGTAACATACAACATGATAAATATAATTAACATTGCTGGATGTTATATATAAGAGAGTAAATCCTAAGAGTTCTCATCAGAAGGAAAAAATATTAATTTTCTATTTCTTTGTTATGTATCAATATGAGATAAGGGATATTCAGTAAGCTTACTGTGGTCATCATTTCGTGATTTATGTAAGTCAGATCACTATGCTGTACACCTTAAGCTCATACAGTGCTAAATGTCAATTATATCTCAATAAAATTGGCAGAAAAAACGCAAAAAAAAAAGAAAAGGAAAGGAAAGCCAACAGAGTAAAGGGGAGGGGATGAGAAATGGGGGAGGACACACTTTCTATTTAAATATGGTGGTCAGGGTGGGTCTGTTCTAGAGAAAGTGACATCTGGGAGTTAATTAGTCATATAGACAATCTGGGGAAAGAATGTCACAGGCACAGAAACTAAGCTAATAAAGTGCTTAAGGCCTATCCCAGAAAGAGCAAAGAGATGATTCAGGAACAGAATGAAGGAAGAAGAGAATGGTAAATCAGAGTCAGTGAGAAGGCAGACCATAAAAGGCCTTGTAGGCCACTGGAAGGACTGATGCATTTATCCTGAGTGAAATGGTTAACCACTATAGAAAAGAAAAAAAAAAAAAACCTGGTAAAATTTTAATAGAATCACCTGAGGTGAGAAGTGGTCAGATTCTAGGTATCTTCAAAGGTAGAGCCAGTGTGGTTGCTAAAGGATTGGATGAGAGTATAGAAGAAAGAGTCAAGGATAACTCCAAGGTTTTTATCTGAGCAACTTTATTCTTTTTTTAAATTTATTTTTATTTTTTATTTTACTGGGAGGCAAGTAATTGGGTTTATTTATTTTTTAATGGAAGTACTGGGGATTGAACCCAGGACCTCATGCATGCTAGGCAGGCACTCTAGCACTGAGCTACACTCTCTCCCAGAGCAACTTTATTCTTAATCGCAATTCCTTTGGGCATTTTACACATTAAACAAAACAATTTACATACTACTTACCATGGCATTTTTTACTAAAACAAAAAGACAGAGTTGTCATCAATTGAGATAGGGAAACAAGTTTTGTGAGGGAAGACCAGGAATTCCACTTTGGACAGTTAAGTTTTAGATGCCTAGTAGATATCTAAGAGGAGATTACAGGTAGAAAGTTGGATACGTAAATCTACAATTGAAGAGACTGATTTTAGTCGGTGATAACAAATAACAGTGTGTATTACTGAAGAATCTGAGAGGTTCTAAAACAAGAAGTCTGATTAACTTTGCTTAACCAAGAATTTACCAAATTATCTGGTCACGGCACCGTTTTTTCTAAAAATTCCTGTTAACAGTCTACACAACCAGCCTTCCCTGGGATACACACAGACAAACACTGCTCTACTGATTCCTGCTATTCCTCTGTCCACTTTACTTCTTGTGTGCCATCTTCCTTCCTAAACGTGCTCCCAAGCCTCTTGACTTGTGCTTCTTTTGTTGAAACTCTCCTGGAGCCTTCATCTAGTCCCTTCTCCAAACACTTCCCTACTCTCTCTCATAAGGCTCTAAAACACCAGAAAATGGAGATGTTAAAAACAAAATGTGTATTTTCTCTCATAAAAAGTGTTCCCATTTCAGTGCATCTTTTCCCAGTTCACCTCTCTCAATATTCTTCACCAATCCAGTCAGTCACAAAGTCAGCTTTCCTCCTTCCAGCAGCTCAGAATCTACCTTTCCTCTCCATTTCTCTACTCATCATCTTAGCTCCTCGTGCCAGGCTCCATTCAGTAACTGCATAGGCTTGTGGTTCTCCATGCTTGAATTCATCCCATACACTCCTGTCAAATTAACTGTCCTAGAATGCTATTTCCAGAGTAACATTTCCACGTAAAGAATTCATAATGGATTCTCAATAGCCTGTCAGAGTAAATGCAAATTCTGATTCTCAACTTTTAAGTCCTCGAACAGCAATCTCACACACTCAGCTTCATTTTCACTGTTGTCTAATTCCAATCTGGCTAAATTCATTTTCAAAATGGTTCCCTGTGCTCAAAAATCTGCTCACTCCTAAAGGATTTTATTTATGCTGTTCTCTCCCAAATAAAATGTCCTCCACTATATGTTCCTACTATTCAAAGATGAAATTACTTCATAGCACATAGTCTTCTCTACATAAGCCTTTCCCAAGTAGCCACATCTTATAGTACTCACGTTGCTTTGTAGTTCTTCAGTGCTTATTACATTTGGTCTGACCCATACTCTCATGTGACTACTTACATTACGATTATTAGTATTTTCTTGTAAAGGGTCAGATAGCAACTACTCAAGTTTGCTGCTGTAGCAGGAAAGCTACATAAACAAATGAGCAGGGCTATGCTCCAATAAAACTTTATTTACAAAAACAAGAGGCAGGTGAGCTATAGTTTCATGACTCCTGGTTTATATAGTAACTATTTCTTTAATTTATAAAGTCTGTTGATAAAAATTGCTACAACTGACATTTAAATTTGTCCCCACAAGTCCAAGCACAGGCAAATATATAAATAATAGAAATTATACATGTTTTATTATTTAAAAGATGGAAAAGTACTCTTCATCAAAGAAAAGCTTTTTCATGCCCCTAAACTCGGAAGGAAATTTCTCATGTTAGGCTTTTTATATGGGATACAGAGTGATATAATAAGCAATATTCCCAATAACATAAACAAAAGGGAATTTTGTGTTACTTCTTTTTAAAACAAACCCTGGACAAAGCCATGGTTATAACATAACATGTAATACAGAAAAAAAAAAAAAAAACCCTTAGCTAATGGGGTCCAAGTACAGAGTTTTCTGATGGACTAACCTAACTCAATAGGAAGTCAGCTTTTGCGTATCCAGAGAAGCAGACAGTTATCAACTTATCACAGAATATACTTACCCAAATGTCAACAGTGACAGGACTAAATAGAAGCAACTGTGGGGTTATACTCTCTGATCCAGGCTCTGAATGATGGAATTCCAAACTACTTTGGGGGCCAGAGGAGCAGCTGGGTGGACCAACAGCTTATTACGGCAGTGAAGAAGCTGAATCATCCAGAAAGATGACTTTGTCTTGAGGAGGTAAGTCAGTGGAGTAAAAGAGTACTGTTTTTATCAAAATTGTCTAAGTTTAGATGACACACACCTAAGCTTACAAAAGGAAGCCCTTATTTTGGTACAATACTTTAGAGGATAAATAAGTTTTTTAAATCTATAGTAACTTTACCTTTCCTAACAAATGGCCATTAGCCATTCTTAAAACCACTATCCAAGCTGCAATGTGATTTGATATCATCCTTGATTTGCTATCCTTGGGCAACAAATTGCAAGTGTCTTTCATCTGCTGGAGACATATTTCAAGGTTAATCACAACCACTTGGCCTTTCAAGATATCAAAACATCATATTCTCTTAGGGAATTTCAAAAAAGAGTACATGTGTTTGCTTTAGCATTGGCAGTGTAGCATGTGTCCTACTTTATTTTTAATCTCAACTTCCCTTAGGCATTTTATACATTAAAGAAAACAATTTATATATTACGTCTTACCATGACATTCTTTACTAAAAGGAAACGAGCCACAATATGCTCCATAAACCACATACTATAAAAAAGTGTTTGATTTTAGAAGATTTATCTCCAACCTGTCATTGTGCCTTTTTTGTCTTACTAAGTTTAAATCAGAAAGAGAATTTTTAATGAGACCTAAAGTTTCAACTGAATCAAAGCATTAATTTAGCTTAAGCAATTATCATCTCATCTGCCAAGGGGTTCCAGCCACATAAGAGCACTTTCAAGAAAATAAATTGCACTCCAGAAGTAATAAAGGAGCAGCAGATAGATACAGCACTTTAGGTTTTCAACTTTCTCAACGGTTTCCCTAGGACACAAAAATACGCAACCATATATCATACAAAAGTATTTACTGTCAAACTTCAAATGAGGGTATAATCTGAAAAACAAGAGAAAAATCTATCTACAATTGACCCTTGAACAATGCAGAGGTTAGGGACACCGACTCCTGCACAACTGAAAATCTGCATGTAATGTTATAGCCAGCACTCCACATCCACAGTTCCTAAACCACTGACGCAACCTACCTCGGATCATGTAGTTTTGTAATAACGTAATTACTAAAAAAAAATCTGTGTATAAGTGGACCCATGCAGTTCAAACCCATGTTGTTCAAAGTTCATCAGTTATATTCACAAGTGCTATGGGAAGCTAGCAGAGGAACTACACAGGGAGTTTGGGGTGGGGGTGGCGGTGGTATCCAGTGGTCACACAGAAGGACTTGACTCAGAGCACTCTTGACCACCAAATTTCTATGTAGGAAGGATTCAGGGCAGCAATGTAGGTGGAAGTCAGGATTACAGAGAGTACATTCTGGAAGATAGTCTTCAAAAGCAATGTCATCATCATCAGACTGATAAAAAGTAAACTTCACTCCCATTAACATGACCCTGTTTCAGAGATACAAAATCTAGGACTTTTTTTCTAACACTTTATCAACTATTCCAATTATCAGTTATGCATTTACTTAGTTTCTTCATCCCACAAATTAAGCTATGAAACCATCAGCCTGAGAGTTCTAAACACATATTATGACAATTTTGGGGGTTTTTTTTAATGGCTTATAGAAAAGCTGATGGGCACCATTAATAAATTTGACCTGATCTTTAAAATGTATCAAGACTGTGGCTCACAAGTATACTTCAGACTCTCCTAGTTGCTTCACTCTGCCCCTCAAAAAACAAAATACTTGCCTATACTTTTCAACCACCCACACTGCTTTGCTGTCCAATATTTATAAATTCCTTGTTCTCCTGCGTGCTTAGCTTCTCACCTACCAGTTCTCAGTCCCTAAGTATTTCGACACAGCCTAAGATCTAGAAGCTGATTCTATTTCATCACCCTTTATTAAATCCCAAAACTTGCTAGAAACTCAAGCTTAACCTCAGCTCTTGCTTCAAAACCTTCAAAATCCAAATGGCTCCTGCACTCTCAAATTAAGAGGACAAGACAATTGGAGTCCTCCTACCAATATGATTCATAAAAGTGGAAATATCATGGGGAAATTGCAATGGAAAGTTTTTAATACTAAAGCGCATATGTCAGAAAATAGTAAGTTTTTGCTTTTTTATTGATTTATAGTCAGTTTACAAAGAAAATAGTAATTTTTAATCATTACATTCACTAAGTCTTCATTAAATTAAGCTGAGAGTATGAAATACTTTTATGTTAGCCACTAATTTCAAAATCAAGCTGAGGCAGAGGTCAACCAGCTGGCATGAAGGAAGCACGTGGTCAATCAGAGAAAGCAGAAAAGGCATAGCTGTGGCAGAGACCACTACCCATCCTTCAATACCTATGCTTTACTTCTATAGTAATAAAATTGTAGCCTGACCAGTTTCACTACCTTTCCTAGCCTCAAGTATGGCTAGGTATGACCGAGTGTGTGGTCAACTTCTCCTCAGTGGAGTCTGAGCAGACAGGATGTGCCAGTTCCAAGCTGCAACCTGTTTCCTCCACTCTCTTCCCAACCAAAACCAGGTCTTAGCAACAACTCAGATTCAATCATGTGCATGAAGACACTGCTTCTAGGACACTGTTGAAGACACAAGATGGCAGGAACCCTAAATGATAGCTTGGAGCAGAAGTGCAAGCCTGGCACTCCAACCATTGCACGAGAAAGAAAAAAAACTTCTACCTTGTTCAAACCACTGCATTTTGGGTTCTCCTTGTTGCAGGAGCTAGTACTTCCTTAATAACATAGTGGACCTGAGAGCATCTCCCTTCTGTACTCTTTGTCATTGGAGAAATGATGAAACAATGTCAGAGGGGTTATGCAACTTGACAAAAAGATAATCATCCTAGCAGTCTAGGTGAGAGGGGAGGCTTCCTGACCCCCAACCCAGTGTTTCCCTGGACCATTAGTAACATGAGGCATGACCAGCATGCCCAACTTCCTGCATCATGTCCCAGGAATTTTAAGATCCATAATTCAAGTGCTGAGCAAACTTAGGTGACTATGAGTTCTGATGATCTCACCAGTTACAATTTACTAAAATACATCATATTGCAATCAAATTCCTACCTTTAAATTTTAGTTCTTTCTCAGTCATATCACGTTACTTACTCACAGATTTTGAAATGGGAGTCTAAAATAAGATCAGAGGCAGGAAATTCCAAGTTAGAACTGATTACTGTCCAGGAGAACCAAGCATTAAAGAAACAAAACCACCAACATGAATAATGTCTGATTTGTTACAGTATTTTCTCCAATTATTCTTGGATTATCTTTTTAAAGTATATTTTATGTGCATATATTTATATTCTAAATATATAAGGGACTGTGATGAAAAACAGTGATTCTTAAAATCTAATACTGATTTATCTCTAGAACTTTTACAGTATCCAATCTATCCAATCTAAGTCTTCAAAGAAGTCATCATGTTATTTCCAATGTTACAATTTTTAAATATTTTTGCTCCACCAAAAGAATACTAAAATTTCTCAGTACATTTTTAAATAAATATTTTATCTAGACAGAGAAAAATCCACTTGCATCACTATTCAACTATAGGTTAAATTTAGTAATTTGTTTTAAATAAAAACAGCTAAAACTTCCACTATCCAGAATGAAATAACGGTTAGGAAACTCTGCTATATTGACTTGATGCAACATTATCAATTCACTCAATATCATTACAAAATATATGGTAATGGCAAAAATGCTTATGTTAACATAATCAAATAAAAGCAATGATGATAGCTGTATAAAATTAGTACGTAAGCCTGGAGTTGAAAGAAATTTGAAAATAATTTTATTTGTGATGCAATTCTGAATATCCTTCTTTACCTTCTTTATTCCTGGATTGATGTTCTTTAATAAAATGTGAATTTAAAAAGTGAAAAAAAGAAAAAAGAAAAAAAAAAGAAAAAGAATCATTAAATAATATTAACCCAAATTAAAACAAATAAATATTTTACCTTGATACAAAATAATATTTATTGTATATTTATAATAAAACTGATGCCCAATCATTTTAAAGATCTTACACATCAATGTCTAATATGAATAGCTAAAAAATCACCATATTCATATTACTTCAAATACCAGTGAACTAAAATTTAGTAAAATACCAAAGAATATATTTTATAGGGTTTTTAAATTGGCATTTCCTTCCCTTAAAAAATGACTCAAATTTGGTGCACTTGTTCTCCAAAATAATTTACTTTTTAGCAAATATTAATACGGCAGAAACTGAAGTATACCAGTCTCCCCCCAGGAAGAAAAGAGGAAATGATAAGTAAAAGAAGAACATTTCAGTGTTGATAACAGATGGGTTCACTGGAGTTCACACCAGTATATGTTTACATATGTTTGAAATTTTCCATAATACAGCTTTTGTTTTAAAAAAAAAAAAAAACCCATGCATATGGTTCTCACTAGGGGAGTGGAAAAAACCGACCTGGATACAAATACTGACTCCACCACTAGCCATTAAAATTTAGGTTAATTACTTACTTCCTGGAACCTGTTTCCTCATTGGTTAAATATAGGGACACCTGCCTCACAAGGTGGTATGAATAACAAAATAAAGCGTGCCTGAAAGTCAAGAGGCTCTTGACACAGTAGGTATGTACTCTAAAAATGTGTTCCCTCCCTTTCTTGATACCATGAAGTATAGTCAAGGGAGGTGAATAATGGAAAAGAATTTCAGTTTTAAGGATAAGTAGGGCATCTCTAATCAAAGACTAGGGTGGGATCTTGTTATGTAAGGCACCAGCTAGAGAAATAAGACACCAGCCTCAAGGGTAGGAAATGCATGAGATTTCCATTCAAAATGTAGTTGCCTTCTAATTCACCTGGTGAAAACCCTTCAATAGCTCCCCACTGCACTTTGTAATAAAATCCAAACTTCAAACCATGGCCAAAAGGTTATACATGATTTGGCCTCACAACTCTCCCTCAGTCAGAGAGCTTCAGACACAATGACCTCCAGTTTGTTCTGTGAACCTCCTAAGCTCTTTCCGTGAGCAGGTCTGAAACTCTTAGGCCCTCAGCCTCAG
The DNA here is from genome assembly GCF_009834535.1 of Camelus ferus. Taxonomy (NCBI): domain Eukaryota; kingdom Metazoa; phylum Chordata; class Mammalia; order Artiodactyla; family Camelidae; genus Camelus; species Camelus ferus. The sequence continues at coordinate 17,898,190 of NC_045699.1, forward strand.
GTGTTCATGCCCTTGTTGTTCAAACAGCTGACTCATCTCACCCTTCACATCTTACCTTGAGCCCCCCTCCCCCTAGCCCCAAGTAGTTTCCCACCCACTACACCCAGTGACCCACCATCGTATCCTTCCTAGCTTTGATTGCAATCTCAAATGATCATCATTTACTTATTTCTGCTGCCTCTCTCCCTCTAGAAACGCAAATTCTTGAGAGCAGAGACTGGTCTCTCTTTTTGACCACTATACCCCAGCATAGAAAAAGTACTTGCTCAGTAAAGATTCATTGAATGAACACCAAGCATGACACGGGATGCAGAACACCATGTTGGATGAAACAGCCCCAATGTGCCATGCACCCCACAAAACACTTTAAGTAACTAATCCCATTGGATCTTTACAATAACGCTGAGGTAGGTATTACTGACTCCATTTCCCATATGAGAAAATAGGAGCTCAGAAAGGAAGTAATTTGCCTGAGGTTATACAGTGGTTTCAGAAGCCAGGATTTATTGAGAATGTTAGCATGTGCCAGGCAGGCACTGTTGAAGCTCTTTACATGTGTTCTCTCACTCAATATTCAAAACAACCCCATGACACGAGTACTATTATTATTCTCATTTTCATATGAAAACCAAGTGAGGCAAAGAGAGGTCAAAATTAACTGCCTAATTATGTAAGAAGCAGAGCATGGATATGAACCATGCAGCCTATGAATGTGAGTCAAAGCTCACATTCTTAACCACTCCTCTATATAGTTGACACAGGGTTTTTGTAAAATTAAGATAATCTATTAAAGCAGTTCATTCAGAACCAGGCACATAACAAACACTTTTTAAAATGTTAGCTATCATTATTCTAGTCTGAATCCAATACCTTGTATTTCCTATTACATCTTGTTTGCGGCATCCCAGAGACTCAAGCAAATTAAAAAAAAAAAAAAAAAAAAAAACGGGTTTGAATATACAAAGTTAAATCAAGTACCAAAGCAGCTCATCAGCACACACAAACAGCTCTGTACCTCTGTATCTATTGCAATACTAAAAACATGTAATCAAGTCTGACGTGCAAAAGTTACATATTAAAGGGCCACTCCATGCCAAGCACAAAACACAAAAATTATCAATCTAAATTTAAGCCTAATCCTGTGACATCATCACAAGCAATACATCTCCCACATTTGTGTATGTTCTTTGATTTTCTACTTTTATTTCATCATTGACCGTTCACTTTAAGTCCAATGAGTATCTAATAACGGATAAACTATTGGAAACTTTCATCATGGCAACCGATATCTATCTTTAGTAAGACCATACTTCTTGCCATTGATATCAACACTTCCACATTTACATTTTCCATTTTTTTAAAATCAGTAAATATTCATCGAAATAGACAAAAGCAATTATTTGCCCAAGTGACTGCTCAAACACTACCACACAGACACAGATGGCTAACCCGCTGCAAATGAACGCTTGGCTGGCAGGTAGCCCCACCAAGTGACAGTTCAAAACACAGCTCAATGAGACAGGAAAATTTCTCTGTGGACGAGCTCACTTGTAAAGACATACAGGAGTTGAAATAAGAGTGGAATGTTCTGGAAGAAAGGTCTAGAACCAGGAAGATCAAGAGGAGGCCACTGCAGGTTCTCAGTTCCTGCAGCTCAGAAAACAGGAGCTTGAACTACAACTTGACATCACATTCCATGCAAGGAGATTAAGAGGATATGGTATACATGGGCCATATTGCAGAGCGAGGCTTGGATAATTTCTTATGTATCTTCCAGCTCTGAGAGGACTGCCATAAATCAAAACGTAGACCTTCTCCTCTCACTCTGAAGGGGCTAGCTTCCACCTCTGTGGCAGCTGTACCTGCTCAGACACCAGTGAAAAAGTATCTCAAGCAGGAAGGATTCCTCACTTACCAAGCCAGCTGCATTATTCTCTTGGACTTGTGAGTTACTTGAGGGAAACAGCTGAGCTTTGTTCACTTCCTGCCAGGCCTGGCATGTAATAAGCAGTTAATAAATGTTTTTTGAGTTACTGTGTTTAGGACAGTACCTAATACACAACAGACTTTACAAAAAGTTATAATGAGAATTCTACCGTTTGTTGTGTTTTCAGATCAACTTTCCAAAACAGAAAGAAATAGACAAGAATCATATCCAAATCTTTCTCACTAATTAAGACTCATGAAACAAAGACCAAAGTAAATTAATAAGAACCAGAAGTGAAAAAATAAATTTGAAAACAATTTTATTTTTAAATTAATACAGTAACCAAATTCAGTTATCAACACATTTATGGTTTGAAAATAATTAGTTCTTTTTAGACAGACCGTTTTCTCCCAGCTCATATTTTTTTTAACTGAGCAAATACTTTTGTATACATAGTTTAAAGATGAACTTCAGCCAAGTCCAAATCCCAAATCAGCGGAATCCAAATTAGTGAGATTTCATTACACAGTTATTCATTTTGGTACATTTTCTTTAAAAAAAATAAAAGGTCAAAGAACACATGTAAAAGCTCACAAGACTGGTTCTTTACTGTTTCCAGCTGAATCTAATTGAGATGGAAAATGGGTCTTTGTTACTTGAATACATCATAAGTTTTACATGAATGCTTCAGTTGACAGCTATTATTTATCATAGCTATGCTCTTAATCTGCTATATATTACAACCCTTTAAAAACCCACAGCATCACCTCTGTGTTATTTCCCACTGGGGTAAAAGGCATTTTAAACATATAATTACCTAAAGAAGTAACATATACTAATTTTCCATTATACAGCTAGTATTATTCATGGCTGTTTTTATTTGTAGGGTGCTTAATAATCAGGTATTAGTTAACCTTCACAACCATCCTGGGCAGAAGATCATTAGTAAATCCTTTCACATTAGTATAGAGACACCAAGCAGCATATTAAAGAAATAGAAAAGATCTTGCAATGAACTGCTGATACCCAGTTGGCAGAGTACAATGTGCAGAATGTCTTTCAGATAAAGTTAAGAATTATATGAAGAAGAAGGAGAAGGAGGAGAGAAAGGAGAAGGGAAAGAGGAGGAGGAAGGGGAGGGGGTGGGGAGGAGGAGGAACATCTAGCTCCTCGTGAGAATTATTTTTAATTTCACAAGTTTTAAGAACAATACATACCATTTTCACATGTTCGGGTTCAACGGAACTTTTCAACACTGTGTTGGAAGTAAACGACTGGAACAGTGGTGAGCCAACAAGTCACAATGAAGCCGATGTTCAAAGAGCTTCATTTCAACCTCAAAGACTACCTCTGCCTCTCAGTCCAAAATCAAACCCTATTTCTGAAATTGCTCCCAACCTGGCTTACCTCCAAACTGATATAAAGGTCCTCAAAGCCCAGATCAGCTCCGGAGCAAAGCCACAGAAAGAAGGCAGAATCAGCATATTCCCCAGGACCACAAGCGTCTCACCTCCCATTTTGAATGTATAAGAATACAAAAGACTTAAAAGCAAGCATCTTTTGTGTAAAGTTATTCACTGATTGATCTAAAAGGTAAGCTAAATTGGTAAAATATTGTTTAGTAACGTAAAACATTTACAAAGAGTTTTAATAATGGAAAGAAATTCTTATACACAATCATAAACACAACCAAGTTTAAACTATAGAAAGACACAGTTAGACATATATATAGAAAGGGGAAAAAAGTGAATATGCAAAAATGTTAGGTTCATTTCTGGTTAATAAGTTGATGACTGATTACATACAATTACACTCACTCCTTATATTTGCTACATTTAATTTTTCCCTATAATGGGCACATGTTTATTTTTTTACATTAAATAGAAATTATTAATTCTCTTCAAATAAAAATTTAAGATCAATTTTTAGTCTCAATAAAAAAATTAGTGATCTTATTTATTCTCTTGAAACCATCGTCTTTTATCATTGTCTAAAAAGCAGTTTCACCACAGCACACACCAAGATAAAAAAGTCTCACTTGATCCAATTACACTGCTTATTAAGAGCTATTTAATGAGAAAGTCACACCTTTGAGTTATTAGATGCTATAATGGTCCTGCAGAGTTCCAAACAACTAAGCTAACAGAATTACCTTTGATTCTAAGTTGTTTGCCAAGAGATTAATCTATCCATCCCTGAAAAAAAATTAAGTGTTCCTCTAGTGTCTTCCTCCAATCTCATTTTAACTAAGTCTGTTGGCCTCAGTCAACAGAGGGTTTTTTTTTTTTAACAGATTTACTGAAGTATAATTGATATACAAAGAAATGCATATATTTAATGGGTGCAATTTGATGAATTTGGACATGTGCAAACACCCATGATACCATCACCACAACCAAGGACACCTTCCAAAGTTCGCTTGTGTCCTTTTTTGGTTTTGTTTTTTTGGAGTGCACAGTACCATACTGTTAACAATAGGCACCATGCTGTACAGCAGATCTTTAGAATTTATCCATCTAGCATAACTGAAACTTTATAAAGGATAGTTATTTTTAATTCCTCAAATTACAGTACAAAGAGTTTAATTTTTCTTTTAATTTTTCAAATGCATATATGACATAATACCTAAAAAAAAGTTGTGATCAATAGATAAATTTTAGGGAGGTCTTTATAGGTCTTTTTCTCATCTGTCAAAGAACAAAGAAAGGTCTTTCTGATACAGTGACATCTGGATAAAGACCTGGAGGAAATAATGAGTATTCTAGGCAGAAGGAACACTAAGGGCAATAACTTTTAGGTATGAGCTTGTGTGGCAAGTTTAGGGGAGACCAAGGACACCGGTGTGGTTTGTGCAAGTGAGTAAGCTGAGCAGTGAGAAAGGACAGAGTAAAGCGGGGAGCCAGATGACATAAGCCTCTGTAGACACTATGGGCTCTGAATGGTCCTGAGTGGGACAGGCAGACCTAGAGGATTTGGGAGAAGGGGCTGGCATACTTGACTGTCATTTTAAAAAGGTCATTCTGGCTTCTCTAGAGATAGACCCTAAGAGGGCAAGGATGGAAAAAGGGAGAAGTTACAGAGTTATGGCAATAATCCAGGAAAGAAACCATGTTGCCTTGGACAAGAAGAGCAGTGGAGATAGTGAGAAGAGGTCAGACTTCACATATCTTTTGACAGAATTTGCACATGGATTGGATGTGGGATGTAAGAAGACTGAAGGATTACTCCAAGGTTTCTGGTTCAGTCAGCTGGAAGAAAGATGCAGTCATACACTGAGATGCAGGAGACCAAAGGAGTCTTTCATTTGTTTCTAAAACAATGCAGCAATGTGCAAGTCTCCTAAGTCCATGGGGTGTAATTTACTTTTGTCTATGTCAGCAAGGAAAGGCTACCCGACAAAAGAGTGCCAAGTGCAGAGAGCACAAGTTTCATCTTCTCAATTTTATTCGAAGCCAATCTTTATTATAACACAACAAATGGCAAAAGTTGTATGCTTAGCTCTAGCCTGGATTTACATTCAATTCAAACCCAACACCAATGCTGCCGTCAGCACATGTCCCACTTTCCAAACCTCATGAGGCCTCAGTGGCCTGCTAAACCCTAACTGTCCAACATAGCTTAAAATCTCACAAAGTAAAAAGAGATAGAAAGGAGGGAGGGGAGCCAGGTAAATTACTAGGTAGGTGGGTAGATAATCCTTACCTCCCCAACCCCCCAGCCTTCACTGTCCATTCCACTTCACATCTCCCTCCAAGCTTTATGTTAAATGTTTAGTACATTCTGAAGGCATTGTGAATGAGAGCAAATTTTGGATTCAGGGAGCGGGGAGGGGGAAAACTGGTTGTGCAGTGAGACTATAAACAGAAATGTGAAGAAAATTAAAATGTATTCATTTCTTTAAAAAAAAACTTTAAAGACATGAAGTCACTGTGTTAGTATCTAATTGATTTGTGAATGAGTCATCAATTGTTGCTAAAACAACAAGGTTAAAGGATGTTGGGAACTCCAAATTAGAAGGATCAGAATGATCCTACCTGAATCCACTAATTCATCTTAGCATCACTAAAAGTGAGAAAACCAGACATTGTGTCCTTATCATGTGATGGAATAAGAAGACATACAGAAAACACTCTTAAGAATATTCTTGCCTGAAAAAATTCAAACCACGTACACAAAGCTCTATTTAGTACTAATCTATAGGAAACGAAAGCCATAAATGAACAAGGCAAACAAAAATACTGGCAGAGCAGTAAGTTCAGAATTCGGGACACTTTATACAACTAGTGACCCTTTTTCTCCAACAAATCAATGGCATGGGAAAACGAAGGAGTAGAGGAACTACTGTAGTATGAGGGACTTAAGAGACGTAATAACCAAATACAATTTGGGAACATTAATTGGATTCTGATTATAATAAATCAACTATAATAAGACACTCTTAGCACAACTGAGAAATTCTGAAATATGACTGAGTGTCAGATAATAATAAGGAATCTGTTAATTTTGTTAGGTGTGATAATGACATAGTAACTATATTCAAAATAAAGTCCTTATTAATTAAAGATAACTACTTTTTAAAGAAAAAGTCAGAGGAACAAAATGTTAGAAGAGAGAAAAAAACAAGATCAACAAAATGTTGATTTTAAGTTCATTTACTAATAGTCCCTATTTATGTGTGTATCTGAGATTTTTCACAATAGGATGTTTTTAAAAGCAAAGAATACATCTGTGCCTTTATAGGGGATTACATTGCTAGAGAAGGGAAGACAAGAATAAGCCAAAGAGTAAATGGTACAGCATTGTATAAGCACTACGTACAAAGTAAACCAGGGAAGGGGAATAGATAGTATCAGAAAGGGTTCCAATTTTAAAGAGGATGGTCCAAGAAAGGCTCACAGAGGTGACACATAAGCTAGGACTTAAAGGAGGTGAGAAGGAATCCATCGTCTCAGAGGAGAGGATTCTAGGCACAAAGAAATACATGGCAAAAGCCATGGTGAGAGCAAGCCTGGGATGTTTGAGGAACAGCATGGAGGTTAATGGGGCAGATTTAGTGAGGGAGGGGGAGAGCAGCCGGAAATGAAGCTGGAGAGGCAACAAAAGGGTCGGACGGTGGCAAGCCTCACAGGCCACAGCAAAGACTTGGCCTTTTACTTTGGGTGGCAACGGGAAGCCGTCAGAGGGTTCTGGAAGAGGGAAGAAATCTTACATTTTCAAAATAATCACTTTGGCTACTCTGCTGACAATATGGTAGAGGACAAAGAGAATTATAGAAAAGACCAGTTAGAAGGCAATGGTAGATGCAAAAAATGGCCCCAGGCTCTTCCCAATTCCTGGATACACATTTCTTTACAAAGTGGCTTTGCTGCTCCTCTCATGAGTAGTCTGTTTCTCCACCCCCTTGGATTTGGGCTATCATTGTCACTGCTTTGATCAACAGCAGGGAAGTGAAGTTGCGGGAATTCTTAGCGTAGGTCTCAAAAGGCATGCAGCTTCCTCTTGCTCTCCTGTCTCTACTAGACCACCACGTTAAGAAGCATGGGACAGCTTACTGGACCACGTGGAGCACAGAAAGCCATCCCAGCTGAAGTCTCCAAACCTACCAGTCCCCTTTTGCTACACGACTGAGCCCAGGCAAGACCAGCATGAGAACTGTCCCCTACCCCAATCTCTCCCAGCCCAATCCAAACTGCCAATCCCAGAATCATAAACTAATAAATGACTGTGTTTTAAGCCACTAAATTCTGGGGGTGGGTGGTAATAGGTAACTGATTAGAGGCTGTTATAACATCAAGAACATAGACAATGGAGGCTTAGGCTAGGGTGAGAGCAGTGGGTAGTGAGAAGTATTCAGATTCTAGATAGATTTTGAAGGTACAGCCAACAGACTTTCTTACTAGTTTATGTGTGAATTGTGAAAGATAAAGAGAGGATTCAAGGATGACACCCAAGTGTTTGGCCTGAGTCACGGAAAAGATAAATTTCCATTAACTGAGATAGGGAAGATCATAGGTGAAGCAGGGATAGGGAAAAAAAAAATCAGGAATTGAATTTGAGATTTCTGTTAGTCACCCAAATAGAAATAAGTAGGCATCTGGATATACAGAGTCTGGAGTTCAAAGGAAAAGGTCTAGGCAAAAATATATATATATAAATTTGGGGGCCAATATGGTATTATTAGTATTTAAAGCTAGTATTTTAAAACTGAATTATACAATTTAGGGACTATGAGGACTGAGCCAAGGAGCATGCCAATGTTAAGAGGTCAGAAAGATAAGAAAGAACTAGGAAAGGAGTTGAAGAGGAGCAGTTGGGTGGGAGGAAAACTAGGAATTGTAGCATCTTTGATAATGAGGGAAGAAAGTGTTTCAAGAAGCTGAGAGTGATCAACTGTTTCCAAAAATGCTGATAAGAAATGGTAACTTTGTGAGAGGATAGACGTGGTGGCTAATCGTATGACAGAAATCATATTGCATTTTCTCAAAGTATTAAATCAATATGTTGCACCTTAAACTTACACACTGTTATGCATCAATCATAGCTCAGTAAAGTTGGGGGGGGTAACAATAGGTACAGTAACAGATGAGGATTAAAAACAGAACTCTGGAATTTTCAAAATGAAAGTCACTAGTGACTTTGAGGGAAGCAATTTTTTTTTCTTTTGAATAAGAAGGGAGAAAGCCTAATGAAAGGGAGTTTAAGAAAGGGGGGAAAGTAATTGGCCATGTAAGTATAAGCTTTGCCATAAAGGGGAAATTATGTGGCGGCATAAGGAGGAAATGGGGCAAAGAAAGACTAATTATTTTAAGATAGGAGAAGTAATGACATGTTTATATGCTGAAGGGAATAACCCAGTAATGAGAGAAACTGTGATCTTGCAGGAGAGAGATATGTGGGAGCCAAATCTCGGAGGAGGTGAAAGGAATGGGATCTTACGCGTGAGTGAGGAATTACACTTAGAAACACAGAGATTATTCCACCAGACTATAAAATAGCTCCTAAAATAACAGGAGGGAAATCAGAGGTAAATGCAGGTGCGCCCACCTCCCACACCCATGGCAACTGTCATTAGCATCAAGGCATTTTTCACACCTCCAAGACCACAGAATCAACCTTAAAATGTTCAGCATAACCTTCCAGGCATCCTAGTAGAGGAGAGTTGTCACAGGTGATGAAAAGTGTAGATGGCTCTGACAAGGCGGGGGGGGGGGGGGTCGGGGCGCTGACTCTCCGTGCAGTGGAAAACTCGCACGTGACTTTACAGTCATCCCTACCTACCCACGGTTCCTTGTCCATGCACCCAACCAACCATGGATCATGCAGTACTGTAGCACACACTTACTGAAAAAAAAAAAAAAATACAAGTGTAAGGGGACCCGCTCAGTTCACACCCATGTTGTCCAAGGGTCAACTGTATTTGCCAAAATATTTTGGAAGCCCAAAGGTCAAAAAAGGGGTGCAAAAAGCGTCTCCTTTCTCTGACAAGTAACAAATACTCACTGGAGACATATGTTATTTGTAAAACTGGAACTAGTACTATACCTGCTGTCCTACTGCAGAAATTAGAATGATTTGATGGGTAAAGTTGGTAACAGGGAGCTTCATCAAAACTTAAATCCCAACTACTATTTGTAACTTCAAAGCCAGCCATATGCTTCCAAAAAAAAACTGTCACCCTTGCAGAGTCTAACTCCTTTCTAAGCTGCCTTCCTCTTCACTAGACACTAAATAGCCTCAACCTTTTGGACTCTGACACCGTGGTCAGCGAGCTTTCTTATTAGATGCTTCCCCTACCTCCTCGGCCTATGGAAACTGGACTTTTCTTCTTAGCTGGCCACTTCTGTGAAGCTTCATCTTCCTAAGCTTCAAGGCCTAGAGGAATATTTCCATACCATTTACCCCCAGACCTTTGAGGACATGCATCCAATTATCTTCATTTCTCTTATATGTTGGTCACCAACACAGGCAATCTAAAACCTCAGAAAGCATACAAGATAGGCTATACCTCACAGCCTCTCTCTCCATGCTGGGTACACAACCCTCTCACGTCAGTGTCTAGGTGGATGATTCATCCCACACACCACATCATTGTTCTTGAACACCTTCCTATCACCTCCATTCCAGCCATCTACATCCATGGCCAAACCCTACACTCCGTCAGCACCCTAACATCTAAAACTGCAATATTCCACGTTGACTCCAGAGTACTTCTATCCTATCAGCTATCTCCCTTGTACCCACCTACCCTTGTATACCCAGGCTTCTAATTCCTTGAACCAATTATTTTCTCTCAATCTTTCAGCCTTCTCCTGGCCTGGTCCCCACCTCTATCCAGTCTAAACCTCACCTTCCATCACTTCGACCACCATCTTGTCAACACTTAGAAGTCTCCTGCATTCCTACCATTTGGTACGAAACAAAGTCTAAATACTGAGTCTCTAGTTCTACTGAATTTTGTTACAGAAAGTCATACAATTATATGAACTAGTATTATTACAATGAATGCTCCTTGCCTGACTGGTAAACCTTCCCCAAATCTCCAGTCAGCTCTCACTTCCATTCACGATGGCATCTGACAGCTGACCATTCTCTCCTTCTCAAATTCTCCCCCTCCTTGCCTTCTAGAGCCCCACTGTCATTAGGCTGTTCCTTCTCAGTCTTTTTCATTGGATCATCTTCCTTCTATGGCAGTGCTTCCCTGAGTTTCTCTTCTGATTTAAATTTTCTTATTCCACAGACACTCTCTCTCAGGTATCACATCCATTCTTAATACTGTTTTAACTATCACTTATATGCTGATAACATTTTAATCTCTAGATAGCCTAGACTCCCATTCCTTATCCCCAGACCAATGCAGCCAACTGCCCACTGAACAGCACCAACTGTATGACCTAAAGGCATGATCAAGAAACCAGCTTTATTCTCCTATACACCTGATAATCCTCATGCGATTCTCATCATAGAAAGTCACAAACCTAGGAGGCATCCTTGACTCCACCTTTTCCTCATCCCAGATATCAAACTAGGCACCAACTTCATCCTCTCAGTGTATTCTGAATCCATCCTATTCTCTCGAGCCCCACTGCATACTTTGGAGTTCTATCTCACCTGCACAACTAGCCTTGCTCCACTACAATTCATTCCACACATTGCCACATATAACTAATCTTAACTTTCCTCCACTTAAAATCGCTTCCCCCTTGGACCACCACAGCCTCAAAGATGATATTCTAAATCTTTCACGTGGTAGGGAAGAGGGTCTTCTATTATTTGGCCTTTGTTTATTTATTAAACCTCATCTCTCTTTTCTATCCTTAATACATTAAGAGTCTATGTTTTGTCCCGAACCTGTCCATTTGGCCTTACTTCCTTCTTGTGCCTCCAAAGCCTGTCCAGTATCCTCACAAACTAATTCTTACTTGCTTTCAAAATTCAGTTCAGATGAAAATTCTTCCAGAAAGCCTTCTCTGAATCTTCTAAAATCTCACACTAACATAGTTTTCCTCTGTCCTTCACAGTACTTGATGCATACATCTAATTGTAATATTTATCCCATCATATTTTGGCCTCATCTATGGCTTCCAAGCAATACTATAAATTCCTTAAAGAAAAGTTAGGGCCTTGGGACCACAGTAGATGTTCTACCTTTGCTGAATGAAAAATTAAATAATGAATACAGTATCTGCAACATTTAGGACTCTTTAAAAAATTCCACTTACTTAAATGTTTCAACAATTCAAAATAACTTTAATAAGAAGTTTCCTCCACTCCCTCCACGTTTCATCCTAATCACACATGCTAAAAACTTAAGGTTTGATCACATAAACCAACCTGTTCAATGATTGTCAGAGTAACACTGAAAGTAAATTCTAAAAGGAGCAAGGCCAAAGAAAAAGGTTTGTCAAGAGAGGAGAGAAAGGTACATTCTGCCAGCCAGAAAACCTCACAAGAAAACTATAAAGTTCAACATTCACAATTATAACATTTGTTCAACATGCTTATCAGCCAAATTAGCAAGCAGTCACTTATCTGACCAAAAAGAGATCAGAGGATATGTTCTAATACACCAGAAAGAATTGAAATCTTCAGTTTAGAAGCTTGAGGGGAATGCATCATTGTTCTCCAGAGAGTGAAATCATAAGTCTTTAAATAAATAATAACAAACTATCTAAGCAGTTTGCATTCTCAACTTCCTTGGGCCTAAAGAAATGTTTTCCCTTCATAAATAATGGAAAATTATACAGTATTTAATGTCACAGCTTTTAAAATGCATTCAAAATACATAAAACTAAAGCTAACTCAAGCTAACTGAATGAAAGCCAATATAAATTAACAAAATGTAAAAATGATAAACGCAATTTTATTACTTCCAATGCGGACTGGAATAGATGAAAAAATATGAGGCCAGAAGTACTTTGCAGACCCAATATATAAAAACAAAAATATTCAATCTATTGTTTGAAAATAGATGGGATCTTCCACATAGCTTGAAAAATGTGTTTCAAATAATTTAAATGGGAGAAAACTGACATACATCCCTTGTCCTATTAGCTTAGCAAATTCATTTCCTATATGTCGAAATAGTACATACAACCTCTATCCAATTTACCACTAATTGTTAATCACAGATTTATATTATATTTATATAATTGTACCATATTTCATTATATTACTCATCTCTAGGTCTCTAGTACTTTTTAAAAAATATACAATACTTAACAGATTTCACACCTCCTAAAGAAACATCTATTGCCCACTTGATCAAAGTTTAAACTATCACCCTCAGTTTCTCCTCGGAGATAAACGAAGCTCATTGTTATAAACCAAGGAATATTAACATCAAGTTTTGCTAAAGACCCATTAATAATCCTGACACTATTATTTCCTTACATTTCTTCCAAATATAGTTATAATTGTATTTTTCATTGTATTTTTCTCCCCAAATTTTAAACTAGAAGACTCCCCTTAGATTTTATGCCTCAGCTCTTGCATTTTTCCTCAGTCTTCCCATCTTGATCTGCTCCATTTCTAGAACTAAAAAGATCTAACAAACATGAAATTTTGAAAAGTTCTACTTTCTTAAGTTTTCCAAACCCCTAGTAGTGATATAAACAATTTAATTCACCTAATGGTTTGTGAATAATATTCAAAAAGTATCACAAGGCTATGAATATTATGTCTTCAGAAGAACTAGTCTAGAAATTTCACACCTGCAGGAAGGCCAAATGATTTACTTAATAAGTACCATCAATCAATCAACAAATGAAAAACTACTGTTACATCTCTATGGGCATTTTTATTCTCAAATGATTAAATTTTGGTCATCAATTCTCAACTGGAGGCAGCAATCAATTAAAATCCAGTAAATTCTACGGTTTACAAAACAAATGTTAACATAGACATGATATTGAAAGACATTAGCCAGGTGATGACAACTACCTACCATTAACCATTAGCAAATAAGCAAGGCACAGGTTTTGGTTATTACTAATCTACTAAATCAAGTCAAAATGCTTTGAAAATTGCATTCTTATCCAATGTTTTTACATCTTACCTTTAAGTGTAACATTAAAAAGCTCCTGATTATTACACTTCAAATTTTAGATGAGTCATAGTGATTTGGGTGCAGGAATTGGATGTGAATCAAAACTGTAAACATGCACTTTCTTGCTAGTCAAAAAGTGAATATGGACAGATTCAGGAAGAGTAAAACATATCATCTTAAAATATACCCAGGGTTTTTAAAATGGTCACTTCAAATGTTAACATATTTCAGTAAACAAGCCATTTGCCCATGCTGTCCTCGAACATCTCAAAAGTACTGAATACTTCTAACTCTATCCCCTCACTTTCCAGATAGGTACCTGAGACCTAGAGTCTTTAGTGATACTTAGCAAAATTATGCCTCAGGCTTAATTTTGTCTGAGGCTTACCACAGATAAAAGTAAGGAAAACTGAATGAAGTCCCAGAAGAGCTCTCATTTATGATACAGGATCATAAGCTTCTGTACCTCACTCTAGAACCTGAAATTGAACCATCAAATCTAGACAATAAAACTAGCAGATAAACAGGAAGAAAAGGCAGGGAATGCCCATTTCAGTTTATGGCATAAGACCCTGACTATCAAGAAGCGCATCAAAAAAGTGTGTTGAACAGATGAATGACTGGTTGCATGTTACTTTATAGCATGACTTCATTGATTTTGGAAGCTCAAAATTCAGAAACTAAACTGAGGGATGAGAATGCCATAGCAGAAATCAAAACTCATGGAGATTAGGGGCAACGCAACTGCAAGTCTCTGCAAGTCTCTGCAAAGCTGTTACAGACATTTCACAACATACATTCATACATGTATGTGATACACAGATTTACAGAGAGAGAGAGAGAGAGAGGGGAGAGAGGGGAGAGGGAGGGAGGGAGGGGGGAGAGGGGGAGAGGGAGGGAGGGAGGGAGGGAGGGAGGGAGAGAGAGACTATTTCTTCAGGTAATTCCTACAAGTGAGGACAGAGCCAGAGAACTGAGGTCTGGAAACAGGCCCTGTTCACCCCAAAAAGCCTTTCCTAGTAAGTGGACAGGATATGAGCGAGTCACTGGGAATTAGGAGAAGACAGTCACCCCAGGACACGGCTGGAATCCCCTGTGCTGCCTTCGACTAGGGAATTGGTCAGGGGAGAGTGGGATGCCTGCAACCTGCTGCAGGAAGGTATGCAAGGATCACGCCGACCTGTTTCCGAGTCAGAATCCCACTGAGCCCCACCTCAGGCACCAAAGCCGGCCCCACCCAGGCCTCCGGGAGCTCTCTAACGCAGAAGGCCTAGTTCCTTCCGGAGTTCAGAACGCATCCAGGACAGGACGAGCGCAAACGGCGAGACCTGTCCCTTTCCTGGACGCCCCACACCGCGACGCGGCCCTGTCACCACATGCGCCACTGCCCCATCTCCCATCAAAGCTCTAGGCCCACAGGGCCTCAGCCCTCCTCCACGCAAGCTGAGTCAGGCCACAGGCGGGTACAATCCGGCGGCCTCTGTGCAGGGGGCAGCGGCCCGCAGCCCGCCGCCTGCCACCCACAAAGCTTACCTCCCTTCTGCCACAAGCTCAGCCCCGCGCCGGCTGCCTGACGTGGCCCGCCCCGCCGTCTCGAACGCCCGGGGGCGGGGACTACAGAGAGACAGCCAATGGACTGCAGACTGCAAGGGCTTGCCCCGCCTCCTCCAACTTCGGCCCGCCCTTCCTCGTTCGCGCGCACGCGCTTCCAAGGCCAAGGCCGCGCACTGCGGCTGGAAGGCTGCGTGGGCGGCTGAGCTCCTCTGCAGCCGACGGGGCAAGAAGGGCCACAGGCGCAAAGTGCTGGTTGTAGGGCCGCGCCGCAGTCGGGAGTTAGCCCAAGGGAAGGCAATTAAAGGAATCTGCCTGGAGATGCTACTACATCGTGTCCCTGTGCAGCTTTTGGTAATGCAAAGCAGCTTCTTGGTATTTGGAGATTTTGTTTCCTGGAAAAAAAAAGTACATTACGTATTATAATAGGATAACATTAGGATTCAGAAAATTTAATACAGACCGCAGACTTGCCTCTTTGTTCTTGTAGCTGCTCTTTGGGGTCCATACTTCACCTGGCCAACACAGAACACTGCAGCTCTTGATGCTACACGGGCATGTCCACTTGTTGGATAGTCATACAGGTTGTTCTAGCCCAGGCATTTCTGCCGATTTAATCTGGGAAGACCTGGCCCACGTAATTGTTACCATTATTGTTGTTATTTTTGTCTAATACTTGAGTGTCCACCCGTGTATGAACATGCATTTTCATGGGAAGGCTGTAAGACACCTGGCACAATGGAACAAAAGCTAAAAGAGGCAGCAGGAAAAAATGAGATTATGAAGGAATGAAATTCTGATTGTGGGTAACAGAAACGGAAATTAATATATAAGACGAAACAGTTAAGACAAGTTGCTCTTAGAGAACCTGGCTTAGCCGGCAGTTTCTAAAATCTAGTGAACCTTTATAAGCATTTGGGGAGCTTTTTTAAAAGATACTAGTGCCTGGGCCCAGTTTCTACAGATTCTGATTTAATAGCTCTGCTGTAGAGCCTTGGCATTCGTATTTTTCTATATTTCCAAAGTTTTTTTGTAACGTACTAACAAGAAGTTCCACTTCTCATTTGTAAGAAGGATTTGGGTCCTACACTCCACTTTAGAAAAGTAATTATATACTGCAGACCATCTTGAGTTCTCTCAATAATCTATTATACATTCATTCTGTAAGAATTTACCTAAATTAATTTTGAACCTATTTGTATATTCAATCTGTTATCCTTTGAGAAAAAGGACTGTTATAGGGTTTATAACTGCCTTCTTGATTTTATGGACTTCGATGATATTCTCCTTCAGTCTTAATAATTTCAAATACATCAGCACCTCTTTAGGACCATTTTAATTCTTTTTAAAAATTCTTCTATTCCCATATTTCTTGAGATACATTTCTCAAAACTGTAATTGAACATTAAACTGTGTGAACAGCACCTTTCAATGTATATCAACTCATTTAATCCAACTTTATGAAGCAGGTACAGTTATTACCACATTTTTTAAATAAGGTAACAGACACAGGAGTAAAGCAGCATGATCAAGTACCTAGCTAGTGGCAAAGCCAAAATTTGAATCTAGGCACCCTGGCTCTCAATAAATACAGGACTGCCTCTGTTATAGAAAGTCTGGTTTTAGGAGTAAATAGGGAAACACACATTTAAAGAATGATGGTGAGTCTGAGATTTTCCACTTTTGACACTTCCCCTTGATTCTGTTTTTGTGCAGGATGGAAGAACTTAGGCTGTTAAACCAAGAGCCTAAAACTGACTTGACAACTTGCTGCAGATCTTGGGCTAGGCCAGAAGCACAAGGGCTCACCCTCTTCTGGGATATACTCACTCTACTTCTGGGATATACTCCTTCCATACATGACTGTATTTCAGTGAGGATTATTTGACCTTTTAATTTATTTAACCTATTGCTATATCAGGCCCTATGCTAGACAGGAGAGACAGCAAAATGAAATACACAATCCAGAGCCTCAAGGAGCCAGCTCATCCTGGAGGCCAAGTCAGTCGTCAGATTTATTTGGACAAGACTAGAGGTATAGAATTTTAGAACCAGAAAGTATGGCAGAGGCTGCCAGTCTATGACAAAGTTTTCACTGACAAGGGCTAAAATGATAAATACATACATACATACATACATACATACATACATACATACATACAATGTATTAAGTTTCCATAAAAATTAATTTATTCAATGTAAAGAACTGTTCTTTTTGAGATTATGCTTTGATTTTTTTTTCTGTTAAGAATGTTCTTTTTTAATAATTAGTAGGTTAAGTTGTTGGGGGCTTTGTTTACTTTAATGACCTTAAGGTCCTATGTTGGTTCTTAAATTTTTTTGATGTTTTACTGATTTAGTTTAATTGTCCATTGACAGCAAGGGAAATTAAGATTGCGGAGGAACAAAGTCCAGTTCTCTCTCTACTGCATACCCATTGGAACAGCCCATTTCATGAGCGGGGCTAGAAATGTTTAGAAGTAATAATAACAAATTTAAAAAATAATCAGGATCGTGGTTAGACAGCAAAGATTAGCACTGGTTCTAATAATCCAGCTGTGTTGTTAGCCAGGAAGAGTAGTCTCCTTCCTGCTTCATTAATCAGATTAGCTAAGAAGCTTGATTTTCTTCTGAGCAGAAAACAGAGAATGGGGCCTGAGGGAATACAGCTACTCTGTGTTACATTTTGATTGAGGTAAGACCTGGGAAAGATCAGTTTGATCGAGTAGGGCACACCCATGTCTGATACACATACATGGAGTCAGCCTGGGGAGAATTTTTGAGAAACAGCACTGAGAGAGTGGACCCCCATGGGGGCAGTGGGAGGAAAATCAACTTCATTCATGTAACCTGCAGAGGGTAATACTGAAAGACCCAGCACAGATGGAAATTTCAATTGAAGGATTAAAATGGGCTTTCAATCAGTATATTATTATCTGGATTGGCTTAGATTATACATGCAAATGACTCTTTGCCTTTTAAAAACTCAAGACAAACCACACCGCCTTGCAGAGGTAAGCAGGCAGCCAGCATTTCTCCGTTAAACTCCTTGTATTGTTACCCCTGAAGTAGTTAAGCAGTTACTTCTCTATTATGCCAGACCCTTTAGATAAGTACACTTTTTGAAGTCAGTATAGAAGGGCCTATTGACTTTAACAACAACAAAAAAAGAAAGAGAATAAGAAAAATGTGTCCACTCCCAAATCATTAACTGAACTGAAAAGAATATGCTAACAAAAAAAGACACTGTAGTCTGAATCCTGCACTGTAAGAGAAGGTCATGTCCCCCACAGCATCAGGAGAGGCACAAAGCCTTGAACTCAGGCCCAGGCATGCTGGGCTAGCTCAACACGCCCACGCATTCATCAGCAGGCATGAAACTGGGAGGAGAAATTCAGAACTGAGTCACAGAGCTCCACTGTCGACGCATAACAGAAAGTAGTCTTATTAGATTTAATTAGATGTGAGTAAGTGGCTCCAGTGGCTCCCCATTTCTTTTAGAGTAGAAGCCAAAGTCCTTACAAAGATCAACAAGCTATACATGATTTGCCTGCCTGCACCATGCACCTCCATCCCCAACACACACACACACACACACACACACACAGCCTATTCATCTTTGACCTTGCCTTCTACACTCACCCCAGCTCACTCCATTCTGATCACCCTGCCTCCTTGCTACTGCAGGATCTTGGCACCTCCTCCCACGTATTATCATGACTCATTCATTGAGTCATTCAAGTCTTTGCCGAGATGTTACCTCCTGGATAAGGCCTACTCTCTCAATCAGGAGCCCAGCAGGAAACAGATGGTACAATCAAATTAGGAAAATTGGAGGAGAGTTTACTAAGGGACTATAAACAAAGGTGTGGGCATGGATAAAGAGATCACAAGGGAGACTCAGGAACATTGGGGCCCTCAAATCACCTCTGAGCCTAAAGAGACAAGAAGAAGGAGTAGTTACCAAATATGGAGAAGCCTGTGTACATAGGGACTACCTGACATGAATTGGGACCTTTGGTCAAAGAACAAAACCAGTCCACAGTGACCGGACAGGGAGAAAGCCCAGAAATTAATACCTAGACGTCGCTCATTTTCTTCTGTCTTTCTGATCTTCTGAAACAAGGGAAGCCAATGATGCAGTTCATACAGATCAGTTTCTTTGGGTACAGAGAAGAGGCAAAAGGGAGATAGCTCGTCCATTTACCTTGATCACCTACAATAGTTTGTTTTGGCTATGTAACAAATTACCCCAGAACTTAGTGGCTTAAAATCACAAACATTTAGATTGCAAAAGCAATCATGTCTAGTCAAGTAAGGGCGGAAAAGACCTAAGGAAAAGAGAGGCCAAGCACCGTGGACAGCTCCAGGGGTCAGGAAGACCATCCAGTGTCTGGCCCAGTGTGGGGGCCTTAAATGCATCTCCAGCCTAATCCAGGGGGAGATCAACAGGGTGCTCAAAGTCTTTCTAAAGAACATGATCCAGGATACAATTACTTATGCAGAGGACTCCAAGCGCAAAACGGTTACAGCCATGGACTTGATCTACAAGCTCAAATGCCAGGGATGTACTCTTCGGCTTTGGTGCCTAAGAATACAGGATCCACTATATCTCAAAACTGAAAAAAAAAAAAGGCTCTTTTCAGGGCATCTCACAAAGTCACATAAAAGGCTGTTGTGTGTTGCAGAAACATTAAATCTGAGTAGATAAAATCAAATACCAGTTTGCATAAGGCTGCTGAAAGGTAGATGCATTATTATTTTACAATGTGATTACATAACTTAATCTTGGAGCATTTTGCCACACTATGGTGTTGGGAATTGAGGAATTTGGGGATTTTTTTTAACAAAGATTTGTGAGCCAAGGAGCCAAATTGAGGATATTATATACAAACTTAAATAAAAAGAAAAAAACAAATTTCTACAAAATTTTTATTGGTGAACTCCAAAGTGTAATAATAATAATAGAGTACAATCATCTGTAATACAGGTCTGCTAATGAGAAGAATGGAATTCATCGTTAGAGGATAATACTCAATTTAACTGGGATTCAAAGTTAGTATTCCCTGTCATCAAAATCAGTTCCAAAAATTCATCTGTTAACGCTGATCGATAATGAGATTTTATGCATTTTGTCGTTGAAAATATCTTTTTACACAGATAGATATGGCCCAAAACTAATATCAGCCTATGAGAGTATGATTTTAATTGAGCATATTTATCACTTGGAAGTAATTTACAGAATTCTATTAGATTCTTCTCTTGGTACTTGCCAATTACCATGTCATTATATTGCAGAGTAATCACTTCCAAGTGAAGGTTAGGTGGAAGATCTTCAACTGTAAAGTTAAATGGATTTTGAAATATGGAAATTTCTTTTCCACTTGCATTGAGATCCAAAAATGCTGTTGGAGCTGCAGTTTGAGCTTAGAAAATATGTCTCCTGCAAATTTCTGTGGGAATGAAGATCTTGCTTCTTTTTAAAACTTTGACAGCACAGGGAGTGTATTAAACAGCTTGACATTACTTGTGATTCAGACAGCATTTGTTGTTGTTAAAATGATTTTTCCACAGCATAACATTTACATGTAAGTACTGTTTGCCTTGCAATTTTATATGGAGAAACACGACCAAGTCTACAGCAAAAGCTAAGTTTCAAAACCATTCAGTGGTCAATAAAAGTGATTAAGGGAAGTTCTCATTCCAAAAAAATTCAGTCTCAGGCCTAAATTCAAAAATTGCAATAAAACTCTACCACTGCTAAGCCATCGAACTGCTGTGTGGTAGGATAAGTCAAACTATTCAGCTCCCATTTTTGACGAAAGTTCACAGAAGTGATGATTGTTAAGTCTACCGGAGTAGATGAAGTTCACCATGAAGACTACTGGTTCAAAAGCACGGTTATTTGAAACACTTTCTGCAAATGACCCACTGATGAACAGCACATTGATTAACCACAGGTTTCAAATACCTAACTTTTCACAAGTGTTATAAATTTGCCCAAGTTAAACTTGTCTGCTCCACACATATTTTTATCACCATCAGTTGTAACTCACCTTAGCAGATTCCACTTCAGGTTGTACTAAATTAAAGTTTTCTCAACTTCTTTGAAAATTTTCTCATCTATAGTGTTGCATGCAGACAACTTATAGAGGCTGATTCTTCAGTCACTGCAAATTCATTGACCCCTTAAATAATGTACTGAACAGTATTAGTAACATCTGTCAACTCATCAAGAGCTAAGGAAAACCAGTGGAAATCATTTACTTTGTTTTTTAATTAACTATTGATGTTGCTTTCAGGGTGCACTCTTCAATCACCTGTTCTCAATGAACGATTACTAGTCTTAAACAAGTTTATTTTCTCCGGAAACATTTCTTTAGCTACTGCAATCAAACATGATTTAACTCACCAGCAGTAAAGCGCTTTCCTTGCTTGACTAACAAATGAGACACTCAGAGATTTACTTTGGTTGCAGCTTTTTCATTTTTATTTTTGTGAAAAAATTCTGCTGTAATGAGATAACTGCATTTTAAATTTTCTTTTCTTTTTCTTTCTTTCTTTCTTTTCTTTTTTTTTTTTTTTTTTTTTTTGATTATTGATTTCCTGTAAGTTGGGAATGTTGTGATGAATCGGGGAATGTCAACATATAATCTTTTCACACTGGTATAGTGTCTAATTTAAAGAAGTTGGAAAGCCAGTTTAAAATCTAATCTAATTTAATTTGAAAGCAAAATAATCTGTACTCCATTGTGCCTTTAAAAGCATGACATAAAAGATGAGATGTCACTAAAGTGGTGAGGTAGAAGACCTCAGCCTCCCTCCCCCGACAAAGATCAACAATTTAACAGCTATCTGGAAACAAAGACAGCTCTGGGAGAGCTCTGGAGTCCACTCAGACCTTACTTGCCTCACCTCACCCTAGTCTGGCCCTGCTGTGGTCCTGGGTGGCGCACAAGGCCCAGGAAGGAAGACACCAAGGAATTAAATGTCCAAGAGCAGGGGAATAGATAGTCTCTTTCTCCTAACCTCCTAGGACTTCCTATTGGCTGAGTCCAAATGGAAGTCAGAGGGCAAGGAATCCCTTTTGGTGCAGACCTTGGAGGTCAGCCCAGAGCCCCGTGAAGAGGCTAAGATGGCTCAGAGAGGCAAACGGAGATTAGCCAGCACACTACCCAGGTTGGGAACAGGACAGACAGACGATAAAGCTTATCTAGTGTGATTACCACTATGTATACTACGTGTTTTAGTTTAGCCAAGAAACACTAAGTTACTTTTGAGCTTTGCTACTTCATTTCATGAAGTTAAAAAAAAAAATTTTTTTTTTAAGGTTTGTCCAAATGAGTCAGGATTCAGCCTCTTGACAAGCTAATACTTGGTGTAGGGCAGCTCATATGTGGAAGGTGACCTCCTCAGAGACAGCCATTTAGCTGGTTCCTGACAGCTACAATTATGATTAATGGATCTATTCAGTGGCCATCATGCCCTGTAATCACACCAGTTAGGATTTTTACAACATTTATAGCCTATCTTAATTTCTCTCCCTTTCCTCCCCCATATATATATATATATATATTTTAATATAGATGTTGCTTTAGATCAGAACATAAAAAATAAGACTATGAAAACAATAGTTAGCTGTTAGTAATTGCTTCTTATCACTAGGAGTATTTTCTTGCATAGCATAATAATGCTGGCAGAGAATACAACTTTGCTTATATCAATAAGCATTTATAGAATGTTTCCTCTTGATTTATATTTCCATCTGACTAGGTTAAGAGGATGTCCTTCATCATGCTTCTCTTTGTATCTAGTTGTTAAAATGAGGTCATTAAAAATCAGATAATTCTGGGGCCATTCCCCCCCCAACTTATGACTGTATGTTACAAGTATTCAGTAATGAACTCTCAAAGAAAGGAAAACAAGAGAATTTTGTTATTACAACTTCACACCTCATTCTAAAAAATACTAAAAAGAGATACAAATAAAAACGAATTTCATCACTACCATAGTAAATAAGAAAATGCATTTATTTACAAGAAACTATGCAATTACATCAAATTTCACTCAGAAATTATTGGAGAGAGGTGGCTCTCCTGGAAGATTAACAGGTGAAAAGGGTGCACTCCCTCTTCCCTGTCTAAACACACTGAAACCTTTTCTAGTGGTATCTACAAATAACTGAAGAAAATGAACAATTTGGCTCCATTGCTGTTATCTACCGCAGAACGATCTCCTTGATAAATACAATGAAGGAAGAATCCATTCTTTACTATGAAGTTGCATAGTTTGGTTTGATTTTTTTTGTTTTTGTTTTGGAGGGTTTTTGGTTTCTTTACCCTTTAGAAGTCCAAGGTTTTCCACACAGAATCTTGCCACAGCCTGACCCTGAATCATCCCTATCACAAGAGTGACCATGTGCAAGATGTCTTCAGCTCTCAGTTGTAAAGCACCTAAAAGATAATCGGAATTTCTATAGTGGTTTCCTTGGTGATCCCTTTTTGTCTTCTCAGGGATGTTCCTAGACCCCAAGCTAACATCATAGAATTGGAATGAAAGACTCCATTGTCAGGGATGTGGCCAAAAGGGTGGGCTTAATTTTGGATGGGGTTAAAAACACTGGAGATGAGCCATTTAGTGTATATTTTATATTTTACAGTTTAAATTCTCCATTATAACATTATATAGCACACATTTAGTCTCTTTATTCTGGGTTAATAAATTATAGACATTCTTTAAACCTTAAGGGCCTGTCAATGAGAATTAGACAATTTCAAATGAATGAATGAATGATTTTTAGCTTTTCCTAAAGGATATAGCCTAAGATTATTTATCAGAATATTTTGAATGGTATGGAAAATTTAATTTTTAATTAATTAAGATGACAGCATAGCACAGCACATACATTTCACATGAGCATGTTTTCAGTGACTGTATAGGATGGACAAAGAAAGAGAAGCTAATTAGTGGTAGATTCTCAAGTTGATTCACATATAATTACTAGTAGCTTTAGAGAACAGTGCAGGAAACAACTATCAAATTTTCCTAAATATAAAGTGACCTCAAATTTAACTCAGTTCCTTGTTTTCCTAAGGAGAAGATGCAAAAATGGTGAGTTTTTTTTTTACCTACTAAAATATATAATATTTTAGAAAACTTGAAGCCATAGTAAAAAGTAATTTAATAATTTATTTACATATACATATAAAATATTTATAATACCATGTTATCTAATACTATTTAGACATTATATATTACAATGATTATTATAATCATATATATTACTCATATATTCATTAAACAATTTTATTCAAACTCTTCACAGGCATCTCCATCATCAGTATTTTTGTCGCTAACAGAGCCACATTTTAAATCATCATAATTTTCTAGCACACCATGTTTTTGTGTATGTGTGCAGAACTTTGTGTTTTAATCAAATAAAATGTACTCAAATTAATCTGGCCATAGAGACACAAAATAATAAAACAAAAGTAACCTTAGAGATAATCCAGTGCAGTTTTTTCTTTTTCTTTTTTAATTGAAGTATAGCCTACAATGCGTCAATTATTTCTGGTCTAGCACACCACCTTAACTTCCACTCAAGTTGTTAAGACTAAGTATTTACTGAATCTATATGTGAGCTCTAATTGGAAATTTTATTCTGAGTCATAAGTACCCATTTAAGGAAGTTATTTTTATTCATATTGTATGTAATATTCACCAAATAACCACTTAATAAAATGCTTAATAATATGGGTAAATAATTTAAACAATCAGAGGGTACAACAAGATTTTTAACAACAACAACAAAACCCAATAGTCTTCTGATTTATCCTCCTCACCCCCAATTCCAGATTTCTAGTGGCCACTACTTTCAAGTCTAAGGGTTTGTTTTTTTTTCTCTTAGTATTTACCTTCCTATTTCTAAGATTATTCTAGTATTTCTTGATTTTTGGAAAGAAGTTTTAGGTAATATCTATTGAGTTCCTACCATGAAAGATGAGGATTTAATTGCTCTTACATATGTCTCACCCTGCAAAGCCACCCCCCCCCATCTGTTTAATGTATCACAATTTGGAGTTCAATCAATATTTGAAGTTTACATTATTATGCTTATGTTAATATTTACAACCAAGTCACCTTGCGTGCTATAATAAATTCTCATTATTGTACAATATTTTTGTTTTTCTTTCCTAACATTAATTATTACCTCATTTGTTTTCATTTGCTTTGTCTTCTATGTATCAATTACTAATTCATCCTCAAACTTTCAAAGAAAACTGTAAATCTTTGTTCAATATGTCCGAACACGTCAGGTAACCTATATGTTTCATTTTTATGGGGAAGAACCCCTCCTGAATCTCTGTCTTTCTGTGCATCCTGGGACCTCCTGTCACCAGCACCATCATCATCACCATCATTAAAATTCTCTTCACCTCTTTCCTCTGGTTGATCTCCTTTTCTCTTGCCCTCTGTAACTTGACATCTTTGTGGCAATGGCACTGTTGACCATATTCCTCTCCTCTCGGTCTTCCTTCTATCATTCTGACCAAACGGTTGCTGTCTGCCTTGGATCTTCTTTTTCTGCTAACCCCCTACATATTGGTTGGGTATTTTATCCTGAGGTCTTCTCACTCTTATGGAGACCTCGGTAATGGAATCTCAATATTCTTCCATAATTTTAACTACTAACTATTTGAAAAGGCAAGTCATCTAGTTACATGTTCTAAAACCAGACTTCATGGGTCCATAGCCTGGTTCTACCACTCCTTAGCTGAGAGTAATCTTGATCAATTTCCCTGTGCCTCTGTTTCTCATGTTTAAAATGAGGTAGCAATAGTATCTACACCATAGCATCATTGTAAGAATGTGTGGGTTAATATATCTAAAGTTTTTAGAACATTGCCTGGTGGATAGCAAGCCCTAGGTAAGTGTTAATCATAATTAATATTATTGCTATTATTATATTATTATTATTCACAAATTATTATCTCTAGCCCCTACTTATCTTCTCACCTCCACATTTAGACATTCAGCTACCACTGGACCTGAGAAATGTTCCACAGTCACCTCAATAAAACATCAAAGCTGAACTCATTGTCCTTATAATAAAACCTAATTTTCTTCCTGTATTCCTTAACTTTACTTGATGGCATATTATTCACCAAAACATTCAAACTAGAGATTTGTTATCAACTTCTTTGCTCCATCTCCATTTATTTTTACCTTTGAAATAGCTCTCAAATCTTATTTCACCATTCCCGTTGTCACTGCCTCGGTCAAGTCCTTACCATCTCTTGCCTAGACGGATGCAGTAGCCTAATTGACCTCCCCGCCTCCGCCTCCCTGCTTTCCAATTCTTTTTCCACAGTGCCATCAAAATGACTGCTTTCTTACATAGAATCCTTCAATGACTCTTCATCACTGTATTAGCTTGCTAAGGCTGCCATAATAAAATACCATAAACTAAGTGGCTTGAACAGAAATTATTTTCTCACAGTTCTAGAGTCTGGAAGTCTAAGTGTTGGCAGGTCTGATTTCTTCTGAGGCCTCTCTCAACTTGAAGATGACTGCCTTCTCCTGATGTCCTAATATGAGCTTTCCCCTGTGCACACACATCCCTGACATCACTTTGTGTGTCTAAATTTCCTCTTCTTACAAGTTAGTCACCTCTTTAAAGCTCCTAACTTCAAATACAGTTACACTCTGAGGTACTGGGGTTAGGGTTTCAACATATTAGTTTAGGGGGACACAGTTCAGCTCCTACAATAATCATGTACAATTAAGAGTGGGGTTAGTGTTGATAACATGGAAATGCACTTATAATCTGGCCTTTTCAACTCTCCAACTTCATCCCTTGTCATTTCCCTGTCACTCTGAATTCCAGGAATTCCAAATGGTGCATAGTTCCTCAAACATCCCATCTGTTTGGGGCTTCTGTGTCACCTACTCCTTTTAACTAGACTGCCACCCTACTCCCATCCTTGTCACTGGGAAACTGCTAATTGTCCTGCAAACCTTATACTGAGACTTTTCTGAAATCCCCAAATCCATATATTAGCAATGATTTATTGTTATTGTGTTGGTTTGATGGAATTTCATTACATTTTCTAGAGTAAAGGTAGAACTAGGCTCCAAATAAGTTGGGCCTATATACAAACTCTTGCCCGGGACCTGGGAAGAGAGAGGAAGAGATTCAGCACAGGAAGTAGAGGACTGTACCTCTCACCACTCCGGGCAGGGAGAGGTGAAGAAGTAAGCGGGCCTGGTCCCAGCACTCCTTGCCTACTGGCAGAAACTGGAGGCAAATTCAAAAGAATTTGTCCATTCAAAAGAAGGCCAGGCAGATGTCTGCCAGGACATCAGAGCACCTGCAAAGCAGGGCCAGGTCCTACTGCCTTACGCTGCCTTTGAGAGACAGCCATTGGCCCTTCTTTGCCTATGCAGCCAAAGGAGGAGCCAAGCCTGCACCAACAGAAAGCAGGCATTCAGGAGCTGAGCCACCCATCCATGCTTTCAAAATGTGCGGCTTAA
Source organism: Camelus ferus (assembly GCF_009834535.1). Lineage (NCBI taxonomy): Eukaryota > Metazoa > Chordata > Mammalia > Artiodactyla > Camelidae > Camelus > Camelus ferus. The sequence goes on from NC_045699.1 coordinate 17,925,747, forward strand.
AGCCAACCACACCTTCATTTTTCAAACATAGCACTTGCTGGTGAATTCCAACCATTGCATTACAATCAAGTTGTCCCATCTGGCTTGAGAGTCAAGGCCTACTGTTTCAAACCACTTAGAAAACAATGTGAAGTCCAAAGAAAGAGAGCCTTGCTAGAAAATATATTGGTTTCATGTGGACCTAGACCCCAAAAGGGATTAACTTTGGGACCTCCACAGTCCTGAAATCTCCACTTCTCACTTACTGGTATCGTTAGTAACCCACAAGTCAAACACAGTTTTACCTCCATCTAGAAAAGTACCCAATTTAATTCAAACACATTAATCTTCAAGGTCTTTATTTCTTGTAAATGTAGCCATGTTTCATTGCCTTGTCATTACTAAAAGATTTAGCCATGCTTAAATTTCAAAAAAAAATTTTGTCACCAGTATGAGTTGCACTTACACTGCTCTATAATTCTCAGGTACAGGAGAACTTCTTTTATTTTTCTAAATTGAAGTAAATCAGGGATGATCACAGTCACCTTTTGAGGCACCTCTCTTTCCTAAACTCTCAGGCCAGTGTCACTGAGTGATGACTTCCTCTCTGCCATGTGATGCTGTCTAAAGCCTTGCCCTGCTCCCTTTAGGAAAAGGCAGCCAAGTGGTACTTGCTCCCTCCAGGGATGTGTGCCACAGGCTGCCGACCCGGCAGGAGACCTTCATGGAGCAGCCCCAGGCCGTGCCACCGGTGGCTTGATTCCATATGCATACAGGCACCCCATGTCTTCTCTGTATCTATACCCCAGCTATGCTGTTCCCTTTTGTAGAAGCACAGAATACAAATAGCTTTTGTGAATCTTCTTAGAGATAATTCATACAGATAAAGACAATTTACATGTATTTCTTCTCGCATTTTTACACAGATAGCACACTACAAACACTGCAGCTTGCTTTTTCTGAACAGAATTAGATCATGGAGCTCATTCATATCCACAAAGGGCATCTTCACAGCTGCTATAGCCCAATATAGGAATGTAACATCATGTACACCCTCTCCTGATGAAATCTTTTGGTCTTACAAATAATGTTGTAATGAACAATCTATTTCATACATCATTTCATACATGAGCGAATAAAGTCTGGGATAAATTCCCAGAAGGAGACCTGTTGGGTTGCATTGTTAATTCTGTGAGATAGTGCCAAATTGCCAATTTATATTCAACTAGCAACGTATGAGAGCAAAAAATCTAACCTATGTATATTATGTATATATATATTTAAAGAGAGGTTAAATATGGTTGGTATGTAATTTTTTCTTCTACCTTTTTTATATTATGATATTAATGCAATTCTCTTCATAAATAATGTGTAAGATTTTTTTCTATGTTCTGCAACATTTTGTATAACAATAGAGATGTCTTTTCATCAAGAATTTGGCAGAATTCTCTTGTAAAACCATCTCAGCCTTGTGATTTGCAAGAGTAGGGAGGATAGTTGATAATTTTCTCAAAATATTTTTCATGGTAATTTGTATAGATTTTAAAAATCTCCTCTGGGCTTAGATATAGTAAAATATATTTTCCTATTAAGTTATCCATTTCATCCAGATTCCTAAATATATTGCTCTACTGTGGTAGACTGTTACACTAATGGCCCCAATGAATCTACCTCCTGGAATCCATGCCCTTGTTTACTCGCTCCCACACTGACTAGACTTGGTCATGTGGTTGATTTGGTGAATGGGACCTCAGCAAATGCAACAAAAACAGGTTTGTCAAACACTTCACGCTGGGGCTCGCCCTGTTGGAACACTGCCTCTGGCAGGTGAGGAAGCATGGTGAGCCTCCTTGAGGAGCAAAGACCTTGTGGAAAGAGAGGTCCAGTCATCCCAGCTGTCCTGGATAAGCCGAGCCCTCAGCTGACTCTCTGAATGCCACGGCATGAGTAAACCCAACCATGACCAGAAAAAAATCCTCTAGCAAACCCCCAGAACTATAATAAACAGTCATTATTTTAAACCACTGACTTTTTGGAGTGGTATGTCATGCAGCAGTAGATTACTGGAGCACTTCCATAAATTAAAACACCTCATATACTCTGATCATTCATTGTGTATCAAGTAAAATTTAAATAGCTAATGAAATCATTAAGGATCTCTTAAAGAGAGATTGTATCTTATTTGGGCCAAATTGATAATGACCAAAATTAATTTTCACATTATGGCTATGAAATAGCTAGGGCAAGGTGAGACAATAATAACACATCACAGGTCTATAGTTGCTTGTGGATTATAAAATCTTTTCGCATGTATTATTTATCTCACCAGATCCCATCACAATCCTGAATTAGGAATCTTAGAAACAGAGAGACTCAATTGCAAAGCAAGGTTTAGAACATAAATCTACAGGCATCCATTCCAGCACTTTTTCTAATTATTATGCCACATTCTGGCCTCTATTTTGTTCTTTTAGATGAAGAATAATAACAGGAAAATGTTTTACTTTGGAAACAAAACAAATAGGTCAAGGATGAAAGAGATTTGAAAATTAAACTCTCTTATAAGATACATTTGATATTTTCTAGAGTTTTCACAATTGAGGTTCACTGCCTTCTGTGCCCAGCAGACAATGTAACCTACCACTCTTCCTTGCAGTTAAAGCAATGAGTTCCTTATCTCTAGAGCTGAATCTGGAGATGTAAAGTAGGGTCTGCTCAGATTTGTGAATCAACCGTGTACAAGTGATAATCAAAGTCATAGGATTAGATGAGATAATCCAGAAAAAAACATGCTCTTGAAAGAGAACAGAAATAAACCAAGGATGAAAGCCTGGATAAAACCAATTAGAAGGTAGGTAGAAGAAGAAAAGTCTAAAACGGAGAATGAATAGAAACAGCAAAAGTGAAAAGAGAAAACTGCAAGAAAAATGTGTTCTTGAAACAAACACAGGGAGGAGAGAACATCAAGAGGTTGTCAACAGCAAAGTCTTTAGAGAAGAAAGTAATTATAAACATTGAAAATATCCATTGGACGCCACAGGCAAATTTGGCAGGAACAACATCATTGGAGGTAGTTGTCTATTGTGTGCCCAGCAAGCCTTTTCCCCGTTTATCTGGCAACAAATCTGCTTCTCTGTCCCCAGGGGCAGGCACATGACTCAGACTGTGCCAATCATAGCAGCTTATCCCTGGCTGTAAGAGGTGGGCATATGTTCAATAGTTGCCTTATGACCTCCTGAGCCACTCTGAACCTTTGCTTGGGATCTCACTATCTGAAACCGGGGAGGAAAACACCCTCTTCTCTTTTGGGTTATAAAAACATTCGAATGAAGTAAAGATTCAGAGATGTGCAGAGGTGAGGGATGAGCAACGTGACAGACTCCGTGAAAGACTCGTCTGTGTTTCAACCAATGGATCCAGTCATCCCTGATGTCAGCCCTGTCTCCTTTTCCTGAAACTTAATTCTCTTCTCTTAATTCTGTGAGCTTCCTCAATGTCCTTCCAATAATTTCCACTGCTCTCTCTTTTTTTTTTTAGTTACAAAGAATTAAGATTAATAGGTGGAAGTCACATTGTAATTGGTTTAAAAATGAGTGATATAAAATACCTCGGAATAACCATAATAAGAAATGGACAGGAACGATATAAATAAAACTACAAAATTTTACTGAAGAACATAAAAGAAGACGTGAATAAATGGGAAGTCCTACCATGTTCCTGGGTAACAATGACTATTATAAAGATGTCAGTTCTTCTCAAATTAATTTATAGGTTTAATGCAACTCCAATCAAAATCCAAATAGGATATCTTTTGGAGCTTGAAACAGTGATTCTAAAGTTGATTAGCTAGAAAAAATAGAGAAGAGCCAAGCCATTTTGAAAAAAGACAATTGATGAAGGGAACAGTGAACACCTACTGGGTGCCCTCCTTGACTTAAAAGAATTCAGTAGTTACAGCCTCTGTAACTGTCTCTGCTATTTAAAGTGATCTTTGCCTCCGGGCACAGTTTATTGGTCCCTGGTTATACTCCCTTTTGCTTAAGGTAACTTTAATAAATTTTTGTTACTTGTAACCAAAAAACTCTTACTACAGGAACTTTCCCTACAATGTACTGAAATATATTAAAACAGTACATAAAACAGTATAAATATGTATCTTTGGGGCAGAATAGCCATAAATAGGTACTATTACTTATAAAAATGATGTTAATAAAGTTACCACATTGTAATGCATAAAAGAAAAATTATTCAGTAAGTTGGCTTGCTGTGATAAGTTAAACTGTCAATTTACAACATATATTAAAATAAATTCCAGGTGTTAAATGTGCAAAGTGTTCAATGTAAACAAACAAAGAAATATTAAAACACGTGCCTGAAACATAAAATCAATGTTTGCCAAAGTCTGGTTTAAAAGCTAAAAGAATACTCAGGGAACTGTTTAAACTATTTACCTGTTCTTGAGCTGAACGAAGACTTGTCTAAGCACAAAATCAATGGGCTAAATCACAAGGGAATCAGAATCAAAGATTTGACTACATGAAAAATTTGAAAGAAACCGTCAAATGTTGAAAAGTAAATTACAAAACAAAAATGTCAGACAAAAAGCGATTCGCAGGTTAAATCAAGAAGGAAAACACTGAAGCTTCAATGGAAAAAGATGCAACAACAATGTACAGACAAATCTCAGACACAGAAATATAAATGACCGAGAAATATGTGAAACAATTCACTATTAGTAGTTACAAAATAAAACATCAGACATGTCATTCTATTCTACCAAAAAACAAAGACTCTAAAATGTATAAAATTAAAGGCTGATGAAGTTGCTTCAAAAATAAGCAGTCATATGAGAAATTAACACAACATTGTAAACTGATTCTACTTCAATAATAAATAAATAAATAAATAAATAAATAAATAAATAAATAAATAAATAAATAAATAAATAAAGCAAGCGAGCAGTCATGCCCTCCTATTGAGAGTCTAAATTGGTATTTTTTTTTTCTGAAGTGCTTGGCAACATATATCAAGAACTTTATAAAAGGTCCATATTCCTTTTCCCAAATTCTCCTTCTAGGAACCTAACCTACCATGATTATTAAAAGCACAAAATGTAGCTCTTGCCCTCAACAGCATAAATACGAATGAAAACATAAAGCTGACAGCCAGAGGGAGAAGGGAGGGAGGACGAGAGAGGGGAGGCCTTAAGCCCCTGGTTCTAGTCCTGAGGCTCCTAGAACAGCCCTGGTTCCTCAGAATCAGTGAGATATCTCAGGACACTTCCAATGAATCCTTCCCTCTCTTTCCTTAATTTCTGTCCCTTGCACAAGGACACTGTTAACTAACAACCCCTCTGGCCCGAAATAGTTATCATTTCCTTCTGCTAGATTAATATACCATATAATCTTCGGTAAGAGACACTGATTGCTTTGAGTCATGGTAGCTGGTTGTAGCCCAAGCTTAATTCGTTTGGAATATTATGATCCAATACTGGCACCTTCCAGGGTGTCTACCTAAACACGATACTAAATTGCCAAAATCTTTCATGGATGAGAAGCATTGGTGAGATTTTTATCAGAGACAACGCAATGTTTACTAGACTAAGTAGAACAGAAGCAAAAATTAGAAGAAACTTACTGGACTTAGTCCCAATTAATGAGATTAAATTGGCTCATGTGGTGCTGTGGGTAAGTGATTTCATAACACTGATCAAAACACAATGAAATTCAACATCCGGACTGAATGCCCTTGAATCCTTTCCTTGCTTGATGGATCAAAGCCCTTGGCACAGTTGACCACTGCTCTCTTGTCTTTCTCCTCAGCCTTCACAATTCCACACACCACTAGTATTTCTCATTTTTTACGTTCTCCTCTGGTTTTAAACAATAGTTGGATTAGTTCAAATAAGGGATAGACTGCTGTAACAAAAGACAAAAAATACTTACACAATTATTTCTCTTGTAATATTTTATGTTTGTGGTCCATGAATAATAAAGTGGCCCACTGGTTTACAGAACCTGTGATCCTTTTAACTTACATCTCTTTGGTATGGCCATCCATGTGGTCTGAGTTACTTCACTACCATGTCTGTATTCAGGTCCACGGGAAAGGGGGGACATACTTCTTTTCTGTAAAGGGCATGACCTAGAAATTGCAGACATCTTTTCTGCTAAATCCCATAGGCCAGAACCTAGTCATGGGCCACAACTAACTACAAGGAGCCTGGGAAATATAGGTCTCTATCAGGGGAGCCGTATACCCTGCTAAACCTCTGTTTCATAGAAAAGTAGCACTCTCTAACCCACCTTCTATATATATTAATGTTTACTAAATATATTTCTTTAGCCCAGATTTCTCTTCTGAAATTCAGAACTATTTATTCAACCATTTACTGAGCATTTATTTATTCAACAAATATTTAACTGAGCATCCATGTTATCAGTCACAAGAATAGAGGCTTCTTCAATTTAGATGTTATCCAGAACCCTAAGATGTTCAAAACTGACCATGTCGTGTTTCCCAAACCCTCCTTCTTCCTATTTCAGTCATTTGCACCATCATCCAGCCAGCTGCCCAACTCAGAAATGAGAGTATCTCTTACTTATATTCTCTTCCTAACTCATCCAGTCACCAGGCCAAGTCAAATTTACCACCAAAACATATCTCCATTCGAGTCACTCTTCTCCACACTTCTTTACTCTGTATCTAAAACTCAGTCTCTCCACCTCTGTCTTTACCTTTATCTTCTCTCTCTCTTTTAAACAGAGGTATAACATAGATGCAGTAAAGTATGTAAATACACTAATATACATGTAAAACTTAACGAATTTTACATACATACACACCCATTTAACTGCCATCCAGATCAAGATACCCTTCAAAGTTCTCTGTGTCCTTTCTCTGTCAAGCATTATTTCTCTTAGATAACAGTACCAGCCTTTTTGATGATGGAGTGTATTGCAATAAACTCACTCATCATCTTTCAGTTTCTTTCTCGTCTTTGTCTCTCTGTTGCTGTCTCTCTCTCTCTCACTTTTTTTCCTTGCCTCGGGGGCTTCACTTCACCTCTATTCTCCCTTCCCCCCTTTTGCCTGACTAATCCTGCTGTGATTCAGATCTCTGTTTAGACATCACTTTTTATCAAGAAGTCCTGTTAATGCTGGCATGAGGATTTGCCTAAATAATTTTGTTATGGTTATCTTAGCTTGGGAAAAGGGAAAAGAAAATTCACACTGAATATGTTTTGATTTGGAATATACTATTTTCGGTCAGTGGATTAGAGATATTTTACTGCTCAGCAAGACCAGGTCACAAAAATATTTTCATTCCTAACATTAGTTTAAACATTGCTACTGTAAGTTAGCTATAGCAGCAAATCAGTGATATTTAGGCCCTAGCTCCTCTGAGTGGTTCTCAGGATTAAATGTTCAATTGAAAAGTAAGCTCATATTTATTTTTAGTTAACTAATTTTTAAACAAATTACATACAGTAAAGTACACACATTTTGGTGTAGTGTACAGTTTATGAATTTTAACAATTGTATATACACCTGGGAAACTAACACCCCAATTGAGATGTAGAATTTTCCCATTTCCCCAGATCGTTCCTTTGTGCCCTTTTAGTCGATCCCTCCACGAGGCAGCTGCTGTTCTGATTTCTATCACAATCCATTAGTTTCATATGTCCTTAAATGGCAAAGAAGTAGAATCATATAGCATGTACTCTTAGATGCTGGACTTCTTTGGCCCAACCCGTGTTTTTGAGATTCATCCATGTTGTTGTATATATATGAATAGTTCATCCTTTTTTCTTACCAGTTTTCCAGTGCAGCATATATACAACTGGTTTATCCAGTTTATCAGTTTTCATGTTGGTAGATTTATGGGCTGTTTCCTGTTTACAGCTGTTATAAACATTCCTTCAAAAGTCTTTTTGTAAACATATGTCTTCATGTTTCAAATTTAATTAAAAGCCTAGAAGTTGAATAGCTGAATCATAGAATAAGATATTTTTATCTTTGTTGGAAACTGCTAAACAGTTTTCCAAAACGTTGGTACCATTTCACACTCTAACTACAAATGTATGCAAGCTCTAGTTACTCCACATCCATATCAAAATCTGATGTTGTTGGTCTCTTTAATGTTTGCCATTTTAGAACTATGAAATGACATCTCATTGTAGTTTTAATTTGTGTTGTCCTGAAGACTAAGGATGTTGAGCACCTTTTCTAGGTTCCTCTTCTGGAATTCCTAGGGTATGGCCTTCCTTTTCATTCTTACAAAATGGCTGCTGGAGCTCTAACTGTCACTCTGAATTGTAGGCAGAAGAAAGAACCAAAGGATCCAGGTCCTGAAGTCATGCATCTGTTGAGTCTTTCCCAGAAACCCTGGTTACTGGTTTCTGCTTATATCTCATTGGTCACAATTATGTCACATGGTCACTCCAGTATGCAAGGAAGGTTGGGAAATGTAGTTTTTTAAATTGGTATTCTGGGTATCTCTTGGTGGGCCAGAAAGCAACTCAAAACTTAGTGACTTAAAATGAAACATGTGTTTTTTCTAACAAATATACCGTTTAGGCAAAACCCAGCAGAAATGGCCTGTCTCTGCTCCACTTGTCATCAACACAACAGCAGTTGTTACTGGCTTCTGGCCAAGAAGACTCACACAGTTGGAACTGTGGTTAGAACACCTACACACGACCTTTTCATGTGGCTGCTTGGCTTCCCACACCATAATGGCTGAGTCCCAAGGGTGAGGGTCCCAAGAGAGACTTAGGTGGAAACCATATCACCTTTTATGACTTAGGCCTGGAAGTCACACAGCATCACCTGTGCTGTACTCGGTTCACTGTGGCAAACACAACAGGCTGCTGAGGTTAAAGGCGAGAGGGAACAGATTTTACCTCTTAACATGGGACTGGCAGGTTTTGGAAGAGAATATAAGATCAAAATATTGGTGTGGCCATTTGAGGGAAGTATAATCTGTTATAATTGGGCATGTTACTTGCCTCCAACCGAAGTGGGGTTCTCTTAACAGGAAAGATGTGGTAAATAGATATCGGGTAGGCAAAGTAAGTTTCTATCACGTTCTTTAC